>NC_037676.1:34423159-34568811 GCF_003255815.1 Theropithecus gelada | reverse complement strand
GTGGGCTTCATCCCTGGGATGCAAGGCTGGTTCAACATATGCAAATCAATAAACGTAATCCAGCATAGAAACAGAACCAAAGACAAACACCACGATTATCTCAATAGATGCAGAAAAGGCCTTTGACAAAATTCAACAGCCCTTCATGCTAAAAACTCTCAATAAATTCGGTATTGATGGAACGTATCTCAAAATAATAAGAGCTATTTATGACAAACCCACAGCCAATATCATACTGAATGGGCAAAAACTGGAAGCATTCCCTTTGAAAACTGGCACAAGACAGGGATGACCTCTCTCACCACTCCTATTCAACATAGTGTTGGAAGTTCTGGCTAGGGCAATCAGGCAAGAGAAAGAAATCAAGGGTATTCAGTTAGGAAAAGAAGAAGTCAAATTGTCCCTGTTTGCAGATGACATGATTGTATATTTAGAAAACCCCATTGTCTCAGTCCAAAATCTCCTTAAGCTGATAAGCAACTTCAGCAGTCTCAGGATAGAAAATCAATGTGCAAAAATCACAAGCATTCTTATATACCAGTAAGAGACAAACAGAGAGCCAAATCATGAATGAACTCCCATTCACAATAGCTTCAAAGAGAATAAAATATCTAGGAATCCAACTTACAAGGGATGTAAAGGACTTCTTCAAGGAGAACTACAAACCACTGCTCAGTGAAATAAAAGAAGACACAAACAAATGGAAGAACATACCATGCTCTTGCATAGGAAGAATTAATATTGTGAAAATGGCCATACTGCCCAAGGTAATTTATAGATTCAATGCTATCCCCATTACGCTACCAATGAGTTTCTTCACAGAACTGGAAAAAACTGCTTTAAAGTTCATATGGAAACAAAAAAAAGCCCGCATTGCCAAGACAATCCTAAGCCAAAAGAACAAAGCTGGAGGCATCACGCTACCTGACTTCAAACTATACTACAAGGCTACAGTAACCAAAACAGCATGGTACTGGTACCAAAACAGAGATATAGACCAATGGAACAGAACAGAGCCCTCAGAAATAATACCACACATCTACAGCCATCTGATCTTTGACAAACCTGACAAAAACAACAAATGGGGAAAGGATTCCCTATTTAATAAATGACGCTAGGAAAATTGGCTAGCCATAAGTAGAAAGCTGAAACTGGATCCTTTCCTTACTCCTTATACGAAAATTAATTCAAGATGGATTAGAGACTTAAATGTTAGACCTAAAACCATAAAAACCCTAGAAGAAAACCTAGGTAATACCATTCAGGACATAGGCATGGGCAAGGATTTCATGTCTAAAACACCAAAAGCAACGGCAACAAAAGCCAAAATTGACAAATGGGATCTAATTAAACTAAAGAGTTTCTGCACAGCAAAAGAAGCTACCATCAGAGTGAACAGGCAACCTACAGAATGGGAGAAAATGTTTGCAATCTACTCATCTGACAAAGGGCTAATATCCAGAACCTATAAAGAACTCAAACAATTCACAAGAAAAAAACAACCCTATCAAAAAATGGGCAAAGGATATGAACAGACACTTTTCAAAAGAAGACATTCATACAGCCAGCAGACACATGAGAAAATGCTCATCATCACTTGCCATCAGAGAAATGCAAATCAAAACCATAATGAGATATCATCTCACACCTGTTAGAATGGTAATCATTAACAAATCAGGAAACAACAGGTGCTGGAGAGTTTGTGGAGAAATAGGAACACTTTTACACTGTTGGTGGGACCGTAAACTAGTTCAACCATTGTGGAAAACAGTGTGGCGATTCCTCAAGGATCTAGAACTAGAAATACCATTTGACCCAGCCATCCCATTACTGGGTATATACCCAAAGGATTATAAATCATGCTGCTATAAAGACACAAGCACACGTATGTTTATTGTGGCACTATTCACAATAGCAAAGACTTGGAATCAACCCAAATGTCCATCCGTGACAGACTGGATTAAGAAAATGTGGCACATATACACCATGGAATACTATGCAGCCATAAAAACGGATGAGTTTGTGTCCTTTGTAGGGACACAGATGCAGCTGGAAACCATAATTCTCAGCAAACTATCACAGGAACAGAAAACCAAATACCACATGTTCTCATCCATAGGTGGGAATTGAACAATGAGATAACTTGGATACAGGAAGGGGAACATCACACACCGGGTCCTATTGTGGGGAGGGGGGAGGGGGGATAGCATTAGGAGATATACCTAATGTAAATGACGAGTTAATGGGTGCAGCACACCAACATGGCACATATATACATATGTAACAAACCTGCACATTATGCACATGTGCCCTAGAACTTAAAGTATAATAATAATAATAAAGAAATGAAATAGGGAAACAACAAGATCCTTACAAAATAAAATCTGAAGGCACTCTCCTATTCTTTGAGTAAGGCAACTCTCACCTTCTTTTCCTTTCATTAGAGCTAATGTAATCGCTCAGAAAACTTTCAGGTTGTTATGATAATTTAAATCTAGAGATGGCAGGCTTTCCTGATCTCCTTCTATGTGCCTGTTAGCAGCTACAAAAACAAAAAATGTAAACCTCATTGCAAAACAAGTTATTTATGATTCCCATTATAAGCATTATTCAGTAATATGCTAGTTATCAGTATCTTTCACCAGCACTAAGAATACGGCACATTTAAATCTTGGTTACAGCTTTGTAGCATGGAGATCCATTTATGTTCTGGACCTTAATGTCAACAGAACTATAATGGCCACACTTAGAGAGGCTCTTCCCTCTATTGTTTATTCTTCCTTAAATGTAGTTGCCAAATGAAGGGGCCTCCATTATAACCCTCCCTGCTGCTAACCACAAGTTGCAATACGTAGGACATCCAGTGTGCTTGGAAGTCAACCTGAATACACGCCCTTGACATTCTGTCTTCTCTTAGTTTGACTTAAAACTTCCTCTCTGCTGCTGCTCTTTCAGGTTCTCTAGGTCATTATGATGACAGAGACATGCAGTCTGAATTCTTCCAACTTGGAAGTACAGGAAACAATCATCAAGCAATAATAATAATATTAAATCAATTACACTTATCCCAATGCCACTCATGGAGCAGGAAGCCAATAAACACATCATGAAGATATAAATGAAACAGGATTCAAAATTCTTAGTAAAAATGCCAGGTTCTGAGACATGTTAGCTTCTGTAGATCATCATAGCCTGATGGCCAACTCTCATAACAAAACAGAAGATGTATGTGTGAGGACAATTGAGGAAGAGCTGTCTGTGCAGATCACACCTTATTCCTTTCAAGTTGGCTTAATTCTCTGCCTTTAGATTGAGACATTATTCAGAATACTCCTAAATTCAACCTGAATCTATAGGATCACTGGAGCTTTAAATGATTTTTCTCTCTTCAATCAGAAATGGTGTTATCTTTCAAACATACTTCTCCTGCTCCTCCTGCCCGAACACGCAAATACTATGTGGAGTCTGAAATAGTCATACACAAAGGCACGTGGGGAGTGGCAAATTACAGATCGTGAAGAATGAGAGACACTCTGGGACAGCTTTATGCCTATGATCCCCTAAAGTAGAATTCATTTCAATATGTCATTCGCCAGTTATCTCTGATTAAAGAAAAATATAATACCCCCATACTCCACCTGCTACCCTGACAGCCTTTTATTTGATATGACCACAGAAGCACCAGTCTGAGCTTCCTGTTTTATATTTGGAATAATAAATAATTTCTAGAGTGTGGAGACCACCCTAACCTTTTGGAGAAATCACTGCCAGGCACCATACAACAATTTAGGATGGATGGCATTAGAGCAATCTAATCTCAGTGCCTTGCTTTCTTTATACTTTTGCTCCCTAGGGCATATTTTGCATTTATTTCCTGCAAATAACGGAGCATATGTTTTATTTCTCCACAGTTATTTTACATCAAACTCATTCCTAGTGAACAGCTTCAATCTTGTCCAACACTTCTTGTCAGGAGCTTTGAAAATGCCCCATTTCAGGGAGAAACTGTTTGGGAATCACTGACAATGCTGTCAGAACTTTTAGTTTTCAACATGAGTGCTGCTCAAGTCAGAGGTGAAGATAAATCTCTGGTTCATCATGATTTCATCTCGCTGTCTTTGATGAACAACAAACACCGCCAATGAAAGGGTTGGTCATGGCACTCCCTCTACACATGGATAAACAGATGTGCACACACACATACATACACTAAGAAAGGAGGATGCAAATAGAGAGAAGGAGTAATGGGCAGTTTATCAACTAATAACCACTGAGAGCCTTGTAAGTGCCAAGCAGGAGCTAAAAAGAGATAAGATAAATGCACAACTTAATGCACGGCTTTATATGATTCTGTATTTTTGTTTTTATGTCATTTTTTTTAGAGACAGCAACTTCCTATGTTGCCCTCACTGGTCTCGAATTCCTAGACTCAAGCGATTTCCCCACCTCAGCTTCCTGAGTAGCTGGGACTACAGGTGTGTGCCACCACACCCTGCCAAAATTTGTATAATTCTGATACATCCTATTCTTTTTGAGAGGGCAAGGGTGGTATTCTTTTTCTTTCCTCAGGACTCACATGTTTAGTTTATAGATTCTTACAGAAAAGTTAATTGGTAAATATGGCTGATTGACTCATTATCCATCAAGTCTCCTATTTGCCAGTTACCAACTGGAAGAATTAAATCATGCATAGTCATTCACACATTGACACACATACACATTTGAACCAAGATCCTTACCATGTCCTAACACACTGACCAAGGAAGATTTAGAGAATTAGAAATTTAAAAAACAAAACCTTTCCATTACGGCTGCCATTGAGGGCTATTTTGATGAAGTAAAATATGTTTTGAAATGAAGATTTTAAGAAAGTAATTGCTCTAGGGGAGAACAAGACAACATTCATCAACTAGAAATGAATTTCAGTCTCCAGTCTCTAAGCTACTAGAGGGGTCAGTTAGCTAGAATGGTAGAATCAGACTAGTCCTATCACAGATTTTATTTATGGGATGAAATGCTTGATTTGAGAGGTTGGTTAGTTCTACCCTCCACAGATATAGAGAAATCTGTCTAAACTATAATGTCCCTGACTCAATGCTGACCTGTTGTTTGATAAACACAGATCCAACAGATTCTCTTCCTTCTTAGCAGCCAACAGATCACTACCTGCTTCAGTGCACTATGTAATTCTCATTGCTTAGAAATCCGAGCAGAAATTGACCTTGTCTACCATCCACTTAGGTCTTAGGCAGCAACTCTGAAAACTAATCCATAGAAAGGATATCATTTGGGCTGGATACCTTAAGTATCATGTCAAAACATCATGAAAATCTCCTCTCTTCCAGCCAAAAGGAGGAAAAAATATGTGAGAATTCATTATACTGACACAGCCCTGGAACTGAAGTTTGAATTCAAAAGAGCAACTCCACAACGACCCCTCACGATTGCTCATCAGAGAGTAACACTATAGCAAGGGCTATGGAGTGTTCATTAGGTCAGTCACTGATGAGATGCCGTTTCACTAAATTATCTAAATTATCAAACTCATACATAAACCATGCTTACATGTAAACATGGGGCCCTGGTCTGTCATGCCAGAGAATTTTTTCAGTGCTTTCTGATCATGCCTAGGAAATACACTCCAAAGGGGCTTAAAGCCTGGGGACTACCCAAACCTTTCAAGCAAATATAGTTGTCAGCTCTAATAGGGAATCAAAGGGAGCATTCAGTCCATGCTGAGATGAAGATTGCAAAATCTAATCTCAGCGCTGGTTCTGGTTTGCTGTGTAAATCAAGTGGACTAGTGGAGCTGTAGTGTTTGCAGGTCTGATGAGGGGATGGTAAACATCATAAAATGAATCTGATAGGAAGTAACTGTGTAAAAATGAAACATTTATACGTTGGAAAATACACAAACACACACCACCCACCTGTATTTGGCATTACTAAGCGCCCCCCTAAATGGCCAAAGACACCAGTTGTCCTCAGTTCTGTCCTTGTGGGGAGTGATGACAGATTTTGGATGTAGGGTGTTTTGTTTCTGGGATGCATTGTACTAAAGCTGTGGTTGTTTCCATGGGGAAAAGTCCTGGAATGATTCTTGCCATGGTACTCAGCTCTCTCAGACACTCCCAGGGAAACCATGAATGAGCTCTGGACTTTGACTTTGATGTCCGACAAAGGGTTAAAGAGTGAGGACTCTGTCATGAGCTCCTTGTCCAGAGGGTCCTGCAGACAGATGGGTCCACTGTATGTCCGGCTCACTGTCAGATCTGGCTGCATGGCGGAATTCAGGAGCAGGGAGTTACCTGGTAAAAGAAAATTGATCTGTCACTCAGAAACTAAAAGGCTTCTCAGTTACCCCTGTACTTCTGCCTCTACAAACTGTACAACAGCCTGCATGGGTGCCAGCGGTTCCAATCCAAGCTAGCTCTTCAGGCCCACCCTGCCAGGTTGGGTGCTAGTGACTAGAACTTTTGAATCAAGAGCCCTGGCTTCCACAGTCCATTCTCTAAATGGCACTGACCCAAATCTTTCACTTTCCAGAGATCTTTCCTTGCTATCTTTTCAGAACAAGTATTTCTGGCATTCTCTCCAGCAACGAACTCAGGTATTATGGTTTATGTGATTATTTCAACCGGCAAAGAGAAGCTAAAATAACAACAACAAAAAAAAAGTGGGGGGAGGATGGAGAAAGATGTTTTGTAGTTGAGTTTTGAGCAAAAATAACATCTGTTCATTTTAAATGGCAAGAGATGACACAGCGCGGTGACTAGGTAGTGCTGTTTATAACAGAAGCTACTTTGGTTCCAGTGCATTTCCTATGGAATTCTGCATAGATTCTGGAGGTGGGGAGGAAATGATTTGTCCTCAGAGCAAAAGGGTCAGGGCACCTCATGAATCGCACCACATCTGAGTAGCTAATTTGCTCTAATAACTCATATGTCACTCTGTGAGGGAAAGAATGCACCACCCAGAGACAGTGAGAAGCTTAGATTCCACATAGGGAGCAGCTTAGTATGGTTTCCTTTCTGTCTCAAAGGGAAAAAAATATATATAACATCTTTGCAAAAACATGAGAAATTGGGCTTTGTCATCTGCTAGGGCTCGCCAATTTTTTCCAAGCCAAATATTAAAAAGAAATGCTGTGATATTTTCTTGTGATGAAGTAATCTCATTTATTAGTAAATAACAAAATAACCCTCAGTCCCAAGCTTCCCACCCATATCAGTCTGTCAATGTGACATCTCAAATTGAAAGCCAAACCATATTAAACAATTTTCCTTTGGGGCCTGACAAAAATGTTTAAAGTATGATCTTTTTGAAAATGTTGCAATTCTGGGCCATATTGTATTAGCCTCTATTGTTTTTCCATTTTCATAATTTGCAGCAACACCAGCAGGGAATCTATCACCCTGATTTTTCCCACCTCTTGTTCTGATGCTCTAAGAATCCAGAGTAATAAAGGAAAATACACAAATTGGATGAAATAAATAATGCTATAGAGGTAAAGGATCCTTGATGATGTGTTTTTTGTTTGTTTGTTTGTTTGTTTTCCATGCATGGGCATGTTGTATCAAGACCCAGGCACAGGGAGTTGTGCTTTCTAGCAGGTCTGCACTGAGTTCTATAGGTGACCATTTTGCTCCTGTTCATGGTCTTCCCAGGCAAGAAGCAGGACCAAAACCCATCTTAGATTAGAAAAGAGTTTAGAACAGGAGATTCCATGGAGACCTTAAAAGCCCATATGCCTCAGTCACCTGGCTCTTTTATCTCAAGCCCTGGCCTCTGAAGTTTAATTTTTGGCTACGCTTAGAAGATCTGCCTAGCCTAAGTGATACAAGGAAGCAACAATATTTCCTAGAATGAGATAGCACTTGAGTGGGAAATGCCTGATTCTGGACATACGTACATATGATAGCATCCAGGGTCAGAGAAAATTGGCTGCCAGCTTGACTGAAGTCTGACCAGCGCCGGTTACGCACCCCTGGTCACCCCAATCTTCTCTTTGGAAATCCTTTTACAAGTCCCTGGTCTGTTCTGTGTATGGCATTCTATTTAAAAGGCCCAGTATTCAACTTGCTGGGGCACTTGATGTATTGCTCAAAAACGGATCTAAGACAGTGGAGGCGAAAACCACATGATATCAGCATGAGGCAGATCACCATAATAAATACACAGAGAGTGACGTTTGCCAAAGTACTTTGCTTGTATCATTAGTTCTGTGATGTTCTTGGCCAAAAACAAAAATAAAACAAAACGGTCAGATAAGTTTGGTAAGACTAATATAGTCTTAGAGATTCACAATATACATAAGTTGTGTTTAAGTGTAGGTAAATCAGCACTCCCCAGACATGTGTAGGCCAGGGATCCACCCCTCTCACCTGCTGCCTGGTGCTCCATGGAAGACGCTGGCATCCTGTGCTAGGGTAAGAGGAAACAACCAGCTTCTAGAACTCTATTCACCGCATTTGTGAGCACCCATATGCCAAGGGCTTACCCATGTTGTTCCAGGTAATCTATCATCCTCACAAGAACACTTTGAGGTGAATGTTACTAACCCCATTTTATAGCTCTAAAACTTGAGACTAAGAGGATAACAGACTGACTGATAGCAGTTTTAGACTAAAATCTAACTTCAAAGCCTATGGTCTTATGCACAAAACTGTCTCTCACACTAATATTGCTCCTCTATTTTCAAGTGTTATGGTCTAAGATATTTTGTTATTTGATGAAAATATGTTTCTAGTTTTTTTGTGTAGCATAAAAATCAGTTCTTGACCCAGTAGCTCATTCCTATAATCACAGCACTTTCAGAGGCTAAGGTGGGAGGATCGTTGAGGTCACAAGTTCGAGACCAGCCTGAGCAACATAGCTGACTATGAGACCCTGTCTCTAGAAAAAATAGAAATAAAACAAAAACTTAGCTTGGTGCGGTGACATGTGCCTGCAGTCCCAGCTGCTGAGGTGGAAGGATCACTTAAGCCCATGGGTGGGAGGCTACAGTGAGCTACCATTACACCACTGCACTCCAGCTCGGGTAATACCACTTAAAAAATCAGTTCTATATTTGGATTTATTTCCAATTCTCTACATATACTAAACTATATGTCCAAATGTAGGGGATGTGTCCCTTTTGAGGCCTAACTCTGAGGTGCCCAGAAGTGAATGGCAAGAGGGAAGGTACTCATCTCTCTGGCCATCTCTCAATTTTTTCCAGCATGCCTGTGTTTCCACTTCGGAAGCCTGTCTAGTCAATCACTGCCTTGCACTGAGACTTCTGGTTCCACGCTGTAGGCATCACTGATGCACAATAAACAGAAATAAAGGTGACGATATTGACGATGAGGGTCAAGGTAGAAAACTTCATCCTCTGAAAAGAGACAGTTTCATTTTTTTCTAAAATGAAAGCCGTGTATGTTTCATCCCCACCTTGCAATAAGGAATAGATTTGGTTCCTATAAGAGAATTAAATGACTCTGTTTTGAAAATGAGTATTGCTACAGTTTGACATGATAGATTTTCCTTCCCCCACAACTAAAGATTGCTTGGACTTGGCAACAGCTGAGAGTCATTTAGGCTGGAATTTCATTTTTCCCCCTGGCTGGCTGACCTATCATCTATTCTCTAAAATTTGTTTACTTATTTAAAATAGAAATAACAAAATTACTCCACTTCATAAATAGGGTAATAAATATACCTGGAAGGTTGTGATATAGGTGTTAGTCCTCGGTCTTGAATAATCAATACTTGGGTTAACTAAATATACATTCTCAAAAGGACATTTTTAAAAAGAAGTATAATTTGAAATAAAATAACTCATTAGACTGACTGTACATCAAAAATGGAAATGCCTCATTGAAAATGTTGCTGATAATAAACCAAGATCCTCTTGTCCTTGTGGCAGACAAGGAGATAAGCAGACCACTTCACCCAGCCTGGTCTGTTCATGTGTGAAGACAATTTGGCAGCGGCTCCCCGTGCCAAGAGCTACCTTCACACGGGGCCCAGGAGAAGGCTGGGGTCCAGTGTGAGCGTAGTCTATGGTACTGAGGACGAGGTGTGGAGGGACCTACGCCGCTGACCTTGACGGACTGTTTTGAAGTTGAAGGTCTGGAAGCCACCTGTCAATGCAGAAGAGTCAATGACGTCCACGCCATAGTCACTCTGGCTCCGTCTATAAAGGGTGACACCAATGACCAGGACTGCAACAGCCACGACGGCAGCACCCAAGCCCGAGTACAAAGCAATGTCGCTGGCATTCTCTATGCCTGAAAGACACAAGAGAAATCGTAAGTGACCAGCATGAGCACAAAACCAAAGAACCACTCAGGGATACAAAAGGAAATGCTATTGGATTTTTGGAGCTACTGCTCAGAGAAAATGACAGATGTACAGTGAACACAAGTTGTACTCATTTTCACACAATAATCGTATTTCTAAAATGCCGTGTATAAATGAAAGGGATGCTAGGCAAATATCTTAACTGCACTAAGGTAGCTTAGCATGTAATAGACTCTTGAAGATAATCAATTTTGCAAAGAAAATAGTATTTTTTTCTAGTAAGAGCAGACACCTCCTTAGTTTAGGATGTCATGTTTATCTGCAAAACACTTTTTATATTTTCCTTTTACCAGAGCGAGGGCAGACACACACACAGTGATAAAATATGGGTGATCTGCTCTGCTTATGTGAAACCTGGGGCACATGCATTTGCAGAGAGCAGTCTAGGGCAAGGAGATAACACAAAGTCTATGAGTTGAGAAAAAGACCAGAGTTCACAGATATGAATTTTAGCATTGGCACAAATCATTAAGAGTACACTGACAACATCAGTTTAGGGCATATAGTCATTATGAGAGAATTTTATTGTGGGATATGAAGGTCGTGGTCCCAGGTGCTGTTATGTCCATGGTAGACGTTTTCTGACACCAATTAAATGCTAGACTCTAATAATTTATTGTGGAAGAGGATGGGTCGCTAAGACGGCACATGCTGTTTCTCCCATACCTCTCCTACTCCATCCTATTGAATGCATGGGCAAAGCAAAAATAAAAGCGTTAGTTTGGATTTAGAATGTGGGTGCCTCCCCACCCCACGAGATGTGCTGTAGCTGCTTTTCACCCTTTTTCTAGAGGTGCGTTGGGTGTGGTTATTCCTGTAGCAGATCCATGATGGTTCCTGCAGTACAGCACACGAGATTTATCTGAGATAACATAAGCCTCAAAGAGGTGTAATCTTAGAAGGTGTGTGAAAATGGAAGATGGCAAATGCTAACTACATAGTTAATCTTCCTACAGATTATGTGGTAAGTACACTTAATGGGTCCAAAAGTAATTACTCTGTCACCCCTGTGTTGGGCTTAGAGGATAAAATAAACCTATCGTATGTTTACCTTGTAATTGTGCAGCACTTACTATGCATTCACCGCACCCTAATATGGTACTTATGTTATCAAATGAGTAATACTAACCACACAAGGAAAGTGAATTTATTTTCGACAAAGTTAGTGGAGTGTAAAATAAGGTGCTACCAAATTAAAGAGTGAACGAGGAAATCAAGCAGAACTGGTTCAGTAATAGGGCGATAAACACATAAAAATAATTCTCAAGTGAGAATACAACCATAAAAAAAAAAAAAAAAACAGCATCTGAAAGGTCAGAGGTTTATCAAATACCTTTAATCACCAGAACAGCATGATGGCTGCTCAGAAACAGGGTGTGATTTAGACTTCCATTCCAGCTTCATGATGATTCAAAGGTGAGAGAGACAGGAATGGAGCCTATTTCTCCAACCACTCATAACCATGGCTGAGATGATAAATGACCTCAGTTTCCACATGTGCCTCTGTCATGTGGGGGAAGAAGGAGGGCAGCTATCGTTCTTAAGCTCCCACCTTCACTCTGCTCAATTAAGTACCTTGGAGGGAATAATTATTCCCAGAGCAGAGAACACAGAACACAGCAGATGCATCATGCCAGTGTATGGGAAGCAGTGAGGGAACTTTGGATTGAAACCAACTAGCATTTTCCCTCCCTTTCCTCCAGTTCCTTGGGCACTGCTGACGGATGACACTCTCACCTTAAAAAGTGTACCTGGGGAGAACACACCTGGTCAGCAAATGAGCACATACAGAGAAGCAGCCTGGCAGTGTGCAGAATGCAACTCCTTTATTGCTGAGGTGACAAAGTAGAGACAAAGGCATCCTCAGTTTTCCAGGTACTAAAATAGGAAGGACCAGAAGCCAGGAGGATGACCAGGGCAAGACGCCTGGGCTGGAAATGGATTTTGGTGGCAGTGAACATCCTAAGACAAAACCAAGCAGCAGGAACAAGTTTTCTTTGTTCCCCTGGATTGACGTTTTTTCTTTTATGTTTCTACTCCCTCCCTACCAGGTAACCAGAATTCTCATTCTCCCTCCAGATCCTGCTTTTAGGAATAACCCTATGTATGCCTGCAAACCAAAGTATTGATACCAAAGTATCAATGTTTAATACGGTTCAGTGTGTTTCCTCTCCCAGGAACATCTGTAGAATCCATTTGACTTAATTCAAAGGAATAAAATACAGAATTTTAAAAATGAGTAGAGGAACTTCAGGGACAGGGTAGGGAAAGAAAGGACAGAGACCTGCATGGCGAGTACTGGTTCCCCTAAGGCTCACCCTGACACTGGGACAGCTTGATCTACAAGCTAAGTGGCAGAGGAAAGGGATGCCCATAGAGAGATAAGCAAAGCAGTAATTATTTTACAGAACAGTTTATCCTGGGAATTACAAAACTCAGCTTACAATAATTTCACTAACTCAACAAATATTTATTGAGGGGCAGCAATGAAGATGCGTGGATGAATTAACATGTGGCTCATATTCTTAGTCATTTCTTGTCTAAAGGTGGTAAGGACAAGGTAGTGATGAGATCTGAGTATTTCAAGTGCAGTCACAGAGGTATACACAAGTCCTCAAAGTCACATTTTACACCTCAGGAGACAGAACCAGACTTTACCCACAGCTCACATTCTTCTACAGGTGAGTCACTGTGCCTCTTTCTTCTTTCTTTTCTTTTTACCCTTCTCTTTTTGATCTACCTGGTTGTACTTCATCTCATTCTTTTTCCTCTTCCCACCCACACCCCCATCCTGCTGTTTTCTGATCTTTCTTTCCAAGAGCACACAGTGGCTTTCTTTGTAAAGATTTCTGTGTGTTTACAAAAGTTGAAGTGATTCTCTTTCATGTGTTCAGTATTGGCCCAAAGGTTTAGTTCTAGATTTTTTATTCTGGCTTCATGAAAGGAGAAAGTCTTGTGTGTGTGTGTATAAGTACATGTGCACTTAAGCATTGCCCCTGAAGAATCATCACATACACACATGTGCATACATGCACACAATCACACAGCTCTCCTAAAGAACCTTGGAGGCCTCTGCCCCTCATTCCTGGGAGAATTGCTCTAGCAACAGGACCACAAGGTGCAGTCACTTCCCAGGGACTGGCAACTGTTCCCATAACCATTCCTGTGCTCAGCCTTTCAGCCCTTTATTGCATTGTCATTCATCCCAAGTGCAACTGTAATTGATATCTCTGCTAGATGGACACCTGCTAACAAAAGGCCATATGTAGTAGTCAGTGTAATATATACCCCCCCAACCCCAACTCCACTAGGTATCTAGACCCTAGCCCTCTCCATCTACCCATCAGTCAGAGTACCCAGTGCAAGGTCCTCCTCTCCCATGAAGGTGATTCTGTCTTGGCCAATCCAGTCAGCGCTGCCACCCTGTGGTCTTCTGAACAACTTGTATCACTTGTACTTCCTAGATTTCAATTTGGGTTGTACTTTTTATTGTTAATTTTCCAAATGCCAGTGAGTTGCTTTGTTTTCCCTAACTGCTTTAAACTCTTCAAAAGCTACAATATCTCTATAACTTCCCAGGGAAACTTGCCAATCATCATGAACAGCTCTTTATTGATTGCTTGCCTGGCCTCCAACTGTGAGAAGAGAAACATCAAAGAAACCACAGTCTTAGGTTGATTTTAGAACCCCTGCTGCCAGGACTCTCTTTTCGTTTACATTTACACATATGTTTATACCTATCCGGTCTCTCAAGTACAGTGTGGCTGGTTTGTTTGCTCAAAGTGATTCTGAACAAAAGCCCTGACTGAACAGGCTATTCTGTCTCTTTGTGGGCACAGGATACTTTCCGCTGACTTTCCGTTTCATAAACGAAGCTTTACATACCAATGTGTTACAAACGTCTTTCCTGTTTTCTTCATCCCTATTTTCCTCTTTCCTAGAGTCACAAAAGCTTCAGGCAAAGCTTGGGAGGACTCACCAGGTGGTAGAGAAAATTACTGTCTACAATCTACAGGTATTTAAAAAGCCCCAAACCCCACAAACAATGTAGAGCACTGAGTGCGAAATCTCTTGTATTCCAAATCAGTCAGAAACTACTGAGGAAGGTACTCATTGCTGGAAGGGACACAAAGCATCTGCAGAGAAGGCTGAAAAGATTAATCGAGATCTGAAAACTAGGACCCTGGAGAGGAAATGTTTATGGGTTCATTTGTCCTGAAGAAAAGGGTGCTGTAAAGTGACTTCCTGGTGATCTTGAATACATAAAGTGTTGTTATAAGAAGAGAAGAGGCCTACCATCTGGGTAGGTGCTCAGTGACCATTCATGCATGATGAAGCTAGTAACCAACTCTTCACCATCTTTAACAAGAACTGCAAAAGAGGACTTGACCTTTTATTATAGTGATTGGGACTCTGGTTAGATATTACAATGACCTTTTCTACAATGAGGGTTGTTAAAAACCTGAATTGTATTTCTGTGGGAGATTGTGAAATCTCCTTTCAGAAAGTCTCTAAAAAACGGCACGACATTACAGTACTCTCCAGTTTTTTTATTTTAGTTTTGTGGCCAAAGCTGGGGAGAAGGACTAAATGACCTTTCAAAGACCCTTTGAACTTCACAGTTCAGGGAATGCGTATTAACAAGGTTGATAGCTTAATGCATGATAGTCATATCCAGTCATTTACTGTCACCAATGTGCCCAAAGGACTCTATAGAAGGGCTTTTTAGTTGGTTTTCCTCCTTCTCTTTACATAACTCCCCTCTAAAAGATGTATTAATGTCAGCCACTTACTAATGGAAATTTAACTCAGTGCTCATGTTACGACCTTAACTATATACCAGATTAGAATCTATTTTGCAGGATTCAGATAAGTGACTGAGAATTAACATAGGAACATAGCGAGTACCTTTCCAAACATATGATATTCTGTTTTATCTCCTATTGGATATTGCAGAATGCCATTGCTCCCATTTCAGAAAAACAAACATACTTGAATTGGTATATATAAGAGGAAGTGAATTACTAAGGAATCCATATGATAAATATAGCACATCCTGAGAAGGGTAAGACAAACAGAAAACGAGGCAGCCAGCCATGGAGATGGAATCCCATAGAAGGCCAGGTAACAGGCACCCCAGGAAGCACCCTCAGCACAGGAGGTGGTGTTGATACAAAGTTCCCTGCCAAAATATTTAATTGCATGCTGAAATATGATGGAACAGAAGTTATTGTTAAAGTTCTTTATATGTGCTGTCAATAAGAAGGAAACTTTTTTTTCTTTAATGCATCAGAAAATGGCTTTTAAATGGTTAGCCATGGCCAACCATGCTAAGCAATTTCAATTATATTTGCAATTTTTAGAATCTTGTAACATTTCTGCCTTTCCAATTTCCCAAACTCCAAAATCTCATTTTGCTATTGTAGTTGTTGTTTTACTGCTGTAATGACAATAACAGCTATATCTTAAAAAACACTTAGAAGGCACTGTTCTAGGACTTTACATTTATTCATTCATTTTAATCTTCCAACAACGTTCTAAAAATATCTTCACTGAGATGTATAAACTGAGGCGAGAGAATTACTTGCCTTTCTCAAAGCCTCATGATTGAAAAGTAGCAGAAGTGGGACTCAATCCCATGCAATCTGGCTCCAGAATCAATGCTTTGGATCACTCTCTATCCAATTGTTGACCTGTGTCTTCCTGATCACACAGTGTGACTATCTCTCAGGAACCACAGTAACTCAGTAACTGAGCACTAACCTTATGCTGACTTCTCTTTCTCTAAGAACTACCCAGATGATCACATTTGCATCCTCATAAATAAAACCTATGAGGTAGGTATTATATATTAACATCTTATTTTACTGATCATGGCACAGTGTCAAGCAAGTTAATAACTTGGAAAATGGCAAAGTGAGGCTTTGAACACATGTCCATCTTCACTCCCAAGCTGCTTAACCATGACGCAGTGTCTCTTCCTTGTGTCTCCTCTTTGCTCTCTCCATACCAGCAGCCGAGTTAACTTGCCCTGCTGGAGGAAGTCACCATAGCACTGGCATCATCGAAACACTGATGCTATGCAACCTCACCTAGGCTTTTCTTGCAACTCAGTAATACTTTTATTCACATTCTATGGCCAGATAGTGCTTTCCTCACAACAGCTGTTCTGAACTTTGTCCCTTTCCTTCCCTACTCCTCACTTGCCCTCTTTCTTGTTGAAAACATGGAGACTAGCCTATGTGAGTTCACTCCCCTGCAACTCAAAATTCCTCTGTTCCTTCATCCAATTTTCTGTTTTTTTCTGTTCCCTGAAGAGCTGCCCCATGAGGACCTGGCCTCATGCATTATTCTCTTTTGGTCTTGCATCTTCAAATTTTTCCTCCACAGCTGGGCCTTACCCCCTGCCTACAAACACAGTCTAGTCTCTCTAATCACCTCTCCCCAAATCCTTCCCTCAACTTACTCTCTCACAAACTTCTCAAACATGTCACCTTTTTACATCTACTGATTTCTCAGCTCTTTGTCTACAAGAACTTTAAGCATTTTTTAACATTAAATATTTCTTAATGCTTGTTCCATGATCTTCCCAATCAGTTAACACCTTACTGTTAACATAAAAATGAACAAATAGAAGTAATACATATATAAGATTAGAAAATGTTCTAGGAAGTATAAAAAGGTACATATACTATGCAAAAAGCAAGCTTGCCTTCTTCCAACTACCACTTCTCCAGAAGTAATCACTATTGATAGTATCTTATGTGCCCTTTAAGAAAAAAAAAAAAATATGTAAATGTCCTCCATTTGTTTTTATTTTCCTTTCTCTATCCTAAAGGTTCTATATTATACTTCCTTTACTATACTTTCCTTTAAGAAAATGTATGCTCTCTTGTCAATGACTTATCAGAACATAATACGCCTACTTCATTCCTTTTTTTGAGACAGAGTTTTGCTCTTGTTGCCCAGAGTAGAGTGCAATGGCACGATCTTGACTCACTGCAACCTCTGCCTCCCGGGTTCAAGTGATTCTCCTGCCTCAGCCTCTGGAGTAGCTGGAATTACAGGCATGTGCCACCACTCTCGGCTAATTTTGTATTTTTAGTAGAGACTGGGTTTCTCCATGTTGGTCAGGCTGGTCTCGAACTCCCAACCTCAGGTGATCTGCTAGCCTCGGTCTCCCAAAGTGCTGGGATTACAGGTGTGAGCCACTGCTCCTGGCCAGCTTCATTCCTTTTTAATTTGCCTAGCCCATACTCAGGTTGCATGATCATTTATTTAACTGCTCCCCTACTGCTACATCATTTGATTGTTTCCATACCCTGTAAAGTCTGTGTTTGCCCAAACCACGGTTCTCTTGAAGGTCATTTGCAACTGCATCAACTGTAACGTTCTTCGTCTTATTCTTTACCACTGCTCTGCAGCAATAGACAAGAATAGCAAACTTTCTTTTGGAAAAAAACTGCCCCTTAAATTTGATTCTCTTGAAGTTTGACCTGTTCTTTACTGATTGTTTAGTAACTACCCTTCATTCTCCTAGTTCTAAATAGGCAGGCTTTAAAGTTCAGTTCTTGGCCCTTTTCCCTTTCTCTGTTCTCATCTAATTGGATAATCACTCACATAGAGACATTCACATAGAGATCAAGATTTCCTTGATCCTGAACAGTCACAGATTAACATCTCCTGCCTCATCTTCTCTCTGAAGATCTGATGACATATTTCCTTCCTGCTCGCTGGGCAAAACCACCAGCATCTTGTGCTCACATCTCACATTTGTCATCTGATTTACAGATTCATCATCATCATTCATTCTTACCTCTTCAAATATGTTCTTCTCTTGAATTCTCCTATTTCTGGTAATGCCACCACCAGGGACATGGCTTGAGATCAAAGACTCATCTCTGAATCTGTCTCCATTCACTCCCTCCTCAAACCACTCACATATCTGAGTGATTGTGTCTCTAGTGCCTCTCCCATCTCAATTTCCAAAGAAGACATCCCAGTGGACACCCACATGGGACAGTCCCCTCCACCTATACCCCCAGTCTTTGATTACTTGGAACCATTTTACCTGTGGATGACTTCCCAAACCCTGTTCTAGTATGGCCACCCCGACACCTTTCATGACTCTGCAGGATGGACTGGGTCCACTCCTGGTGGACTTCTTTCACTGCTCAAGACATTTCATGCTCTGCTCACACTACAGTTCAATGCCCACTTCTCATCTACACGAACCCTATTCTCTGGTCAAACCTGACTACTCATTTTTTCAAGTAGACCGTGTACTTTTGCAGACTTACTTTTGGCTCCAAATTTTTACCCTCAATGAGAGGCTCTCTCCTCCAATATCTGCTTCAATTCTAACCATCCTTACAAGGTTGGCAACAAAGGTCATCTATTTCATAAAATATTTTTGATAGTTCCCATTCAAACATGTTTACAGCTCCTTTTAGTAAGCTTGCCAGATTGAACAAATAAAAGTTTGACACACAGTTAACTCTAAATTTCAGATAAAAAATGAGTAGCTTTAGCACAAGTATTTTCCATGTAATATTTGGGGCATATTTATCCTAAACATTTATTTGATGTGTCTTTGAAATTTGAATGTAATGGAGGGTCCTGTATTGTATCTGGTAATTTCATCTTTGAACTATAAAAGAACTGTGCTTTTGCCCATCAGATGGGGAGACAAAATTGAAACAGAAGACAGGGTCAAAAAGAGCAGAATTTGAACTCCAGCTCTTGAGAAAACGACTTCACTTTATGTATTATTTTGAAAACTGAAGATATAAACTCTACAAATTTTTAGTTACTGAGAGGTAGAGAGATTCAGCTTTTAAATTCACATTTTTAATGAGCACCCAAGTTATTCTGGTGCTAAAGAACATACTATTAATAGTTTATCACTTACTTGTGTCTGTGCTTAGGTCCGAGGTATTTAATTAACAAAATCCCATCATGTCCATTAAGGGCAGAGTCAGCAAAATCATTGAAAATGGTAGTAAGAAAAGACATGTACTTATGCTGGAATAAACATTAGATCATAAAAAATAGAAACTAGAAAAAAAATTACAAATATTGCACATATATATAGGTTGAATTGGTTCACAGTAGGAATGATTCTGAAGGATGAAGCAAGTCAGGCAATTTTCAGAAAGTGCTATATTTATGTAATTGAAAATAATCAGCAGGAGATGAGGAAAAATGGACAAAATAGGAAAACAAAAACAAAAACAAAAACAAAAAAACACAACAGTTTGAGAGAGTGGTTAGAGCATCAGCATCAATGCCAGTAGCCTAATGCTAGCTTAGGAGAGCCTAGAAATCTTTTGAGAACTGAAAGGTATGACCAAAGGCACAGATGGTTTTGTGGGTTCAAGATCCTAATTAAGTCTCCATAGCCTAAAAGGACATGCCAAGTTGCCAGTGCAGCCCCCACAGCCTCTGAGGAATTCTGTACCCGGTGAAGATCATAAAGAATATGGATCAACATGATCTCACTCTGAATGAACCTAGTGCATTCTGGGGAAAGGTGCAGAATGGGAATTTTCTTCAGTGAGAAGAGCACACCTACTTTTCAGACTTTAAGGATGCATTCAAGCCATTGTTTGGTGGAAATGATTTCAAGATGCACACATTTTGGGCTTTAACCTAGTGTCTGGCACAGAGTAGATGATTATTACAAGTAGTTTCCTTACTTTTCTCAAATCACTTATCTTCTTTCTGCTTTGTGTTAAAATTGTAGGGAAGATACATTTCTTGTTTCACGGAGCCAAGATTATTTGTATATGACAATTGTACAATAAATGTCCTCTACATGAATGAATAAAATTGACTATACTGAAGGAAAATCTTGATTTTCTCTTTCTTTTTGAAATGGAGTCTAGCTCTATCATCCAGGCTGGAGTGCAGTGGTGCGATCCTGACTCACTGTAACCTCTGCCTCCCAGGTTCAAGCGATTCTTCTGCCTCAGCCTCCCGAGTAGCTGGGATGGCAGGCACCTGCTACCACACCCGGATAATTTTTGTACTTTTAGTAGAGACGGGGTTTCACCATATCGGCCAGGTTGGTCTCAAACTCCTGACCTCGTGATCCACCCACCTTGGCCTCCCAAAGTGCTAGTATTACAGGCATGGCCAATTTTCTTTTACTTTAACACTAAAAGGTCCAGTGAGAAATTAGCAGGAAGAACGAAAACCACAGCACAACAAATATGTATTGAATATCTACATGCTAGACTCTGTGGTAAATTCAACAGGTGTAATGATGAATAAAACTCTATACTGTATGTCAGATGGCAGGGACTATGTCTATCAGATAGGGAATCCAGACCAGAATAAAGGCAATGAAAATATAGAACAAAAATAGGGGACATTTTGATACCGAGGCAACTTACAAGAGCAACTAACTCAAACTTAGGGTGGGAAGGTGAAGGCCTTGCAGACCTGAAATCTAAGCTGAAAACCGAAGGAAGAATAAGTTAAGCAGGTTACGTGTTAGGCTGAGGGAAAAAGACTTAGTCAGAAGTAACAGAACACGTAAGGGAAACTATAGGCCAAGATGGGCACCAGGCATTCAAACTGAGCGGCTTTGTTTTGCTGAGGAATACAGCAGTGGTGAGAGGGTAGGAAGGAAAATACCTAACGGTGATTAAGAAAAGAAGCTGGGGCCCAGCGCGGTGGCTCATGCCTGTAATCCCAGTACTTTGGGAGGTCGAGGCAGGCGGATCACCTGAGGTCAGGAGTTTGAGATGGGCCTGGTCAATGTGGTGAAACTCTGTCTTTACTAAAAATACAAAAATTAGCCAGGCATGGTGGCAGGCACCTGTAATCTCAGCTACTTGGGAGGCTAAGGCAGGAGAATCGCTTGAACCCAGGAGGCAGAAGTTGCCATAAGCCAAGATCGCACCACTGCACTTCAGCCCAAGTGACAAGGCAAGACTTGGTCTCAAAAAAATAAATAAATAAAAAAATAGAAAGCTGAGACCAGATCATATACATGATAAGTGCTCTAGACTTCCTCTTAAGAATAACACTGAGCTACTGGAGTGTAATGTAATCAGGATTTGTTTTAGATAGATCTGATAAACTGATGCAGGACAAGGACAAGACTGGCTACAAAGAGGCAACTCTAGAAATCCTGGTATGGGAATGAGGATGGCCTGAACTTTTAGACTTCTGGACACCATTTTCCTTCATTTGGTTTTTCTCTTACTCCTTGGGCTGTTACTTTTCTTTCTTCCTTGTAGTGACTCCTGACCTCCTCTACATCTAAATGTTAATGTGCGTCAGGATTCCATCCTCAGGTCTTTTCTCTTCTCTCTTCAACCATTATCTAGTGATCTCATCCAACCTAAGGGCTTTAAATATCATCCAGACACTGACAAGCCCCAAATTTATGGTACCAGCCCACACAGTTCTCTGACTTCTAGACTCTCTGACCAATGTCAACTGTCTACTGAATCTCTCCATTTAGATGTTTAATAGGTATCTCAAACTTAGCATTTACAACACTGAACTCCTGATTCTCCCTCCAGTTTTGCTATGCCAAGTTTTCCTCATACCAGTAATGGCCAACTCCATTCTTCCAGTTGCATAGCCAAAATTTTGGAATTATCCATAATGTTTTTCTTTCTCTTGTACTCTACACCCAAAACATCAGAAAATCCTTTTGACTCTGCTGTCAAAAGACATCCAGAATGTGACCCATTTTTACAATTCCTCTTGCTACATAGCTGGCTCAAGCCACAATCATCTTAAAGTTAGATTAAGATCCTAGGTATTGTAACAGATTATTGTTACAATAGGTCATTGTGACAGATCTCCTTGCTTCTGCCCTGGTTCCTTATAGGTTTACACTCAACATAACAGTTAAGAGTTTATCCTTGAATATATTAGGTCATGTCACTCTGAATAAAAACCTTGAATGGTTTCCCAACTTCCTCAGAGTGAAAGTCAAATTCCTTATAGTAGCCTATAACAAACTCAAACTATAACAAAACAAAGTCTTCTTCCCTCATCTCGCTTCTCTGACCTTAGCTATTACTATTCTCCACTTCTCATTCTGTTGCCGACATCCTGGTCTCCTTGCTGGCCCTTAGAGACTCCAACCAAACTCCCACCTCATAGCATTTGTGTCCTGCTGTTTCCTTTGCCTTGACTGCTCATACCGCATGTACCAGAGTGTTTGTTTCCTTGTTTTTCTCCCCTCAGGTCTATTATCAAACATTTTTTATTTTATTTTGTTTTGTTTTATTTTTGAGACAGAGTCTTGCTCTGTCACCCAAGCTGGAGTGCAGTGGCACAATCTCAGCTCACTGCAACCTCCACCTCCCAGGTTCAAGTGATTCTCTTGCCTCAGCCTCCTGAGTAGTTGGGATTACAGGTGCACGCCATCACACCTGGCTAAATTTTGTATTTTGAGTAGAGATGAGGTTTCATCACATTGACCAGGCTGGTCTCCAACTCCTCACCTCAAGTGACCTACCTGTCGAAGTCTCCCAAAATGCTGGGATTACAGGAATGAATCACCACGTCCGGCTACATAACTTGATTATAGAAACCCCTGAACACTCTACATCAAAAAGCATCACTCACTCTAACCCTGTCAGTGCCCCCCACCCTGCTCTGCTTCTCTTCATAACACTTACCACCACTCAGCACTATGCATTTTCTGGTTTGTTTATTCCTGTCTTTCCTCACTAACATGTGAGCTTGATAGAAGGAGAAACTGTATGTGTTTTGCTCAGTGTTGATTCTCCAACACCCAGAACACCTCCTAGTACAAGGTCAGCACTTAGTAAGTTGCTGAAGGAAGGAAGGGATAGGTTTGAGCAGAGTGGAGATGGAGATCAGCGGATGAACTTGAGATCTAGTAGGTGGCAGAAGAGTCAGATTGTGATGAATTGTTGGGTACTGAGCAGGAAAAGGGAGGTGAAGGAAATAAGAGGACTCTAGGAGGCTCTCCAAGTTTCTGCCCTATACACAGAGTTGATGGTATACTGTTCCCTGAAATAGAGAAGATGGGAAAAGGATTTGATTAAGGACAGGGACAGAAAAGGATAATTTCAACTTTGAGGAAGTTGAGATTAAGGTTATTAGGACATATTCAACTGAAGATATCCTAGAGGTAGCTGGCTCTGGAACCATTAACTGAGTTTGTGTTGAGCACTCATCTCTGTTAGGTACAAAACTGCATGAAAAGGAGATGAAGAGAGACTGCATAGTGTGGAGTTATCTTCCAGGGAAAAGCTAAATCCTTTTCACCCCTTCAGGTGAATTTACCAAACCAGCTGCTACTCAGAAGCTCACAGCCTTTCAGAAAAAGGCATTCTCTAAGACTCCAAAGAGTCTTATTGTCTCAACGCAACCATTATTCAGTTTGACTCTGGGGGTGCGTGTTTGCCATTCAGAACCTACCATATTTTACTGCACCTCCTGACATTGTTACACAACATTTATTGAAAGCACATTTGATGGTAATGAAGTTTCTATTAACTATGATTAAATCTCATAAAGCACCTGAAGATAATTTAAGATGTGCAGAAGCAGAAAATGAAACATTCGGTTTAGTACATTAGGAAACGTAATTGATTAAATTATCTCATTTACAATAAGTGCTTTCATGAGCTATGCAGTGCACATATTTTCCCCAGTTTGTCATTATGATTTGCCAACAGATATCTTAAGACTCCACTTTCTTTTTACACCTCCCTGCAACTCTGAGCTTGTGCCTCTGCCTGTCTGCTCATGGAGCACTCTGTGCAGAGCTCTGAGTGATATTTCCTATCTGCCAGGCCTTATGGAAGATCATGTGTATGGCTATATATAGGCACAGGTTGTTTCTCAATTAGCTTCATAATTGACTTTGATTTTGCATCAGTGATGATTCATGTAGTCTCACACTAAGCCTCTCTTTCACTGAACAACTGCAGCCTGAATTTCTATAATGCACTCCTAACCATGCAGCTTACAGAACCCTGATCAGATTCCTCTGGGAGCCTTTTGCAATCACATTGATTCTCTATGGTCTTATTTTTAGAGAAATCACAAATTAAAACAGTTTAAGCGATTCTATTGCAGTATCCAGCAATTAAGCATGGTGCTCAGGAGCGAGAACCCCAAGCAAAAACTAATTCTGAAGTCCCTAAGGACTAGAAATAGCTTCTGTGGGGTTTATGGCTGGAAGTACAGATGTAACCAAATTAGAATGGCACAAGACTCACAAACTAAGCGTGAAATTAATTTTAAAAACACATACATGCATTTCTAAGTAACTCTCACATTGACCACCCCATGGATACCTATGATCTTTTTTGTGCTATACAACAGAATCAGTGGACAGCATGCACCATGTGGCCGGGAGGAAGGTAACAGTCCACTTACTCCTCCTGTCATCCTGAGGGTCCTGACACAAGCACAGGGCAAATATTCAGTGATCTGTTTCTTTCTCTTTCCCTCAATTCCCATACACGTGAACACACATATACACAGCCAGGTGCCCCCAAACTCAGTCTTCCCATAAATTCAAAATCAAACATGCATGATATCAGAGGACCAATACTTAAGTAGTAATGATTTTTTTTAATGGGCAGCAGACAGCAGGGAAATAAGTGTAAATGTTTATTTTTGCTGTTTTCCCAAATTCTCAGACTTTGTAAGTAATGATATTTTTTTATCTCCAGTCTTCCTGAAGCCACATAAGGAAATAGGAAAAGAATGGCTTTACTGGATTTTTCCCTCATGTCTTGTGACCCCTGTCCCAAGGTACCTATTTCTGTCTATCCTCACAGGGTCTTAATTCTTTCAAAGAAGTTAGCTCATAATAGCTATCAACTCTTCCAAGCTCTTTGAATTTTAATACCCTGGGATTTAAAAGATCAAAAGTCATTCAGTTGCTACTAGAATGAGAGATGCTAGACAGGGACATCTTTCACAAGCTTTACAAACCAAACCAGCCAGGCAGTTGTCTAATTTCCTATTAATGACAGGTGTATTAATGTTGCCCCAGTATCTTGAAGTTTCCCTAGCTTCCTTTACATATTTTTGATGTATGAGAATGACTTGGGGAACATATTAACACATAGATTCTCAGGAGCTCCTCAACCAGGAATTCAAATTTATTTGTTCTGTTCTGAGGTGGTGTATATTTAATTTAACAAGCTCCGGCCACACTCTGAGATTCTGATGTATGTGGATTCTGATCTACCTTTTGAGAAACATTTTTCTAAGACTATGGTTCTCAGCCCCACCTGCACCTTGGAGTCACCTGAGGAGTTTTGAAAAATAGAGATTCTTGGATCCTGAAAACTCTCCACCTTAAATTCTGATAGCCTTGATACAGCCTGGAAACTGGGAATTTTAAAAGGTGTCCAGGTGATACTAAAGAGCATAAGGTCAAATGCCATACTGCTAGCCATTCCAGCCATCTCCTCTCTCCAACTCTACAGGAAGCATAAAGTGAAGACAATTCAAAGGCTCTCCCATAAGCAAGCCTGGGTACAAGGAGCCTAAGCCAGTACCAACACCCCAGTCCTCAGCTCGTAATTATTTCACCATGGAGTTCTGGGTCCTAATCTGCCCAGCTGCCATGGATTCCACAGGAGGTAAGATGCTAGGTGGAGAGACTTGTAGTCAGGCTTTTGCCTGCTCTCTCAAGGCTGCTCTCAAGAAAGCATGTACTGACAAATATTTATTAATTTTAATGTGATAAATCTCTTCAGAAATAAGAATCCTAGATGACATTTGCAGAGAAATGGACTTATAGGCAGAAAGAATCAAGAGGAGAGATTTACTTTTACTGGGAGGGAGGAGAGGGGTGTGCATATTTCTTTTGGATTTAAACCTCTGATATGTGACTCTGAACTCAATGAGGAGAGGCCTTGAAAGCCCTGGATCTTTCATAGGAACTTCAATTCTGCTGAGCTCCTAAACAAATACAACAGCAAGGCAGCAAATGTGAAAATAAATTATATTCACAAGAGGAAAAATAACTTACTTTGGGGTTTTATTTCATGAAGAGGTTTTTTATCTAAAAGAAAGAAAGAGAAAAAGAAAGTTGCATTTAATAAATTTACATGGAGCAGATATATTTCCTGTATCACTTTATATCTACCTCTATAAATAAAACATTTTCTCCATTTTTACGGACAACAGGAATGGCATTGTCCATAGTTTTCTTTTCCATTCTATTTTTTAAAATTTTTTCTCTTTTGAAAACTAAAAAAATAATTGTAGAATGATTATCACTTCATCATATCAAAATTTATTTTGTTGTGGGTTTACTAGCATTTCTCTGTGTTGCGTTTACTAGATTCTTATCAAGATGAGAAGAGCAGTGAGCTTTCAGCCTGTCGCTCTATTATATACAGCCAGAAGCCTGCTCAGGTAAGGGATGCGGTTTCACTCTAGATGACAGAAAAATGAACCAGCGAATAAATATTTAAAGGGATCCTGCCTTGGTATGCAGTGATCACAGCCTGGATAAAAAGTCCCCAACTCTGCCTGTTTATCCATTCTTATCAGGTATGGGTATGGCACAGTGAACATGTTAGTTTTGTTTTTACAAAACTACTCTTTTTTTTTGTTTCACATCTCCATTATCTGCTAAAATCTGTTCCATCTCTCTCAATGGAAAAGTTGTCATTTTATAATAACAGTATTTAGCAGTGCACCCATCAGATAAGGTGGATTAAGAGAAAGGCATTTAGCATGGCCACAGGAGTCAGAACTCAGCTAAGGAATTTTCTCAATGCCCCCAGTGTCCCCCATCCATTGTCTCCTGTCCTGAGACTGGGCCTCTGTGGCTTATTTTGTGTCACACCACTATCCCTCTTCTCCCCATTCCCCCTGCCCTGGTCCATCTCAGGCTCACACAACTCCTCCACAATGCAGGAACCCAAGGTGACTACCCTTCAGAGGCTATGCCAAGATTCTAGAAGATCTGCATGGTGCTTCCTCCTTCTCATTAGTCCTTTCTTAGGGTTTAGATGAGGCATTGTCTGACTACAGGGATCCAGGCTGTTGTTAATCATTCACAGAATCACACGATGGTAGGGGAACCCTATGCAGTCCCCTTCTCTGTTTGCCCGAAGGCGAGCTACGTGGGGTGAAACTGTCATTTTGGATTATGTTTTTAACTGAAGCAAATCTGGTACAGTACACATTTGAGAATTTAAATATTATCTGACTGACTGCACCATCACCCTTCCCAGGCAGATCAACACAGCTCTATTCTGAGTTCTCCATAGAGTCTGTCTCACCCTAACTCACTCCTGCATTTAACATGGTTTCTACGGAATGCTCTTGCATCACACAAATGCAGTGTGCTATAAATGCAGCTCTAGTGTGTTTTGCCATCTGATTGGTTGTGGAAGTAACTTTCACAAGGTGTGTGTAAATCACACTCTTGCAAATGGACCACTATTTTTTAAAATAGAAAGGCAAAGTGAGATGGTAAAGAGTAATTTCTGGCAAATCTTTCTTTAAAAAGAAAAATCCTTATAAAAGATAATAATTTGTTGATGTTCATAAGATCATAGTCAGATTTTTTTTTACATAGTCAGGTTTCTTAAAACAGAGAACACTTGCATTTCCCTTACTGAACAGATGTGACGGTACTAATTTTCCTGAGAGCAGGTGGTCCCTACTGAAGTCCAGATACTAATGCATTCAAGAATCAGAATAAAATGACTTTGGTGGTTTTAAGCTAACCTCAGTTTTTGCTTATTGCACGGTATCTGAAAGCATTTGGCATGGGGCACAGCGAGGCTGGCAGGCCAAGACTGAGATGTCTGAAAGTGATACATTGCTACAACTACACAAGGAGACATGTAGAACATCTGTTTAGAACTCTGACTGAGCTTAACAGTATTTTCTTCCTTCTAAACCACAGGAACTAAGATTACGCTGGGTGGCAAAATGAAACTCCATTAAAAATACGTGAGATATATAACTGTGCTCCAGAAAAATAAATCTAATACAGCCAGGCTATGAAAAAATGGGAGTAGTAGAGTTCTATCAGGTATAGCTCTGAAAGAATGAATGAACGAATGTGGCTGAAAAACCCAGGCCCATGGACTTGAGACAGGGAAATCAGGCAACAAGAGCACACAGGGTATGAGTGCGGCACTTCCCCCTCTCACCTAGCTCTACAGCCACTTTTATTGGCATTGTGGCTTTAGTAGACCAGGATCAGAACTGGATTTAAACCTTCAGTTGTCTGCATTCTGTGTGACCTCAGTATTCTCACAGTAAAATGGGAATAAAAATTCCCATTAAAGTTTGCCACTGATGATTCAGCAGGATAACTGGAAATCCATGCAGCATACAGCTAGCACGTTTGGCATCAATAAACGTAACAATCGACAGCTAATGACACAATTTCAACCTGTTATGATTATCATGATCATCATCAGTAAAAAAAAAAAAAAAAAAAAAAAAAAAAAAAAAGCCTATTTGTGCTGCTGCTAAGAGGGAAGTCACAACTCCAAATCAGAAATTCTAGTGGATTTTGGGGATTCCTGAATGCACGTTAAAACTTGTATCTACTTCTGGCCTCTGCTATTATGAGACCAACGTAAATCAAAACTTCAGTTTCCTGATATGTAAAAAATTAGGGCAGGGCCAGAATGCAGGCTCCCTTGCCTTCACCCACTGTAAATCTGCAGACCAGCAACCAAAGACGTTATACAGAGTAAAAATTATTCAAACGGCCACTTCTCTACAGTGGGACTTGTTATGCTAGGGTCCAGCATGTCTTGTGCATCAGCGTGTATCCTCCTATGGAAATGGCTGGAAATCGCTGGTGCCCAAGAGGGTTTTAGTCCCCTGGCATCAGCATCAAAATTGGATTCTGCTATGTTTTGTGAAATAATTGTACCTTGACAGGAATCTGCTAACATAGAGCATTTTCCCAAAAAGAAATACCTGTTTGAGATTGTTCTACAATGAGTACAAGAGAGGGCTACCCACTGACTTCACTAACTTTGCAAGAAGTACCCACTCTATGATCTTTTATTCTGTTTGCATAATTATTTTCTCACAAGGCTCAGGGCCATGGAACAACTTGGCCTTGATCAACTACATTCTCTCTGCTTTAATTTTACCTCTCTCCAAAGGCCAAGTTCAAATGACCATTAGTAAATTAATCCATTAGAGCCGTGGTTCTTGGTGGTAGTGTTGGCTTAGTGGTGTTGGCTGCATATTAGAATCACCTAGGGAGCTTTTTAAACAAATACTCATAGCTGGGCCCCACTCCAAGAGATCTCGATTATTTGAGGTTTGGGTTTTTGTGATCACGATCACCTTCGGGCAACACATCTGGGATCTGCGTGGTCAATTTTAGTTGGTCTCTGCCTCCCTAAGAGGTCTTGAGGTAGCTATGGTAAATAAATGGTCCCAGAAGGCTCTCTCCTATATCTTGCAGGTGAGAGATGTTGCAATTTTGAGCCAATGGAAGCTGAGCTGTAGTTTAGGAGAAAATCATAGCAGTTTTCCCAGGGTCTAAAATATACTGATTGGTACCTTCTGAGTAAATTGGAAATTGATGATAAATTATTATAACTCAGTCTTATAATCTTTTTGTGTATTTATAAGTTAAAAATGCAAACATTTTTAAGTGTTTTAAATTGTCACATTTTATCTCACTTTTTTCATTTATTTCATTTTTATACTCACTTGTTACTTAGTTGTGCATCCAAAATAATATATATATAAATAATATATGTGTGTGTGTATATATAGATAGATAGATAATCACAAAGTGAAGAAAGCATAATTCCAGCACCAAGGGATAACCACTGTTAAGTTATATATACAAGCCTAGGTCTTTATCCCCTATGATTTTATAGATATGAAACTATATAAAATTGCCAGTGATTTATCATTTTTACCTATACAAATGCAGAATTGTCTTTTATGTATTGTTCTGCAATCTGCTTTTGTCACTTAGTACTGTAAGGAAGCTATTGTTTTGTGTTTGCCTGTGTATGTATGAGGGGGGAGGTATATATCTATATGATGGAGAAAGAGAACAATCTACCTTTTATTTTTGGTGATGATTCATTTCTTTTTCTCCTTTAATTTCTTGCTTCCTTTTTTATATTCCATGCTCCTGAACCATTTCCATGGTATCCATTGTTCTTAGCAGCTATTTATAACATCATCCCTACACATCCAGCCTCTACTAGAGAACAAATGTGGTCAGCTGCATGCAGCCCACCTCTCTGGGACTACAGACAGCAGGCCCTGGGGGGAGATGGCACGTGTGGACAGAAGGGTTCATCTCCAGCCATAGAGTGAGGGCTGCAGACAGAGGGCTGCTCCTCAAAAGCTGTAGCTGGTGATTACTTGGAATCTGCTCCCAATGGTTTTGAATACTGCATAGATATGTTTGATTCCGGGGCCTATGTCATTTTTAAGATTCAGTTAGTAGTGTTGCTTAAATGTAGACTAAACACCCAATGGGGCAGCAACTCCCTTCCCAGCAGCAATTCAAATACATCATTACAGTCAATGTTTACCATTCTTTCATTTCACTAGATTAGTCATATCCCGTATTTTTACCTCCAAAGACCACTTTAATTATTTTGTTTGTCATAAATCATATGCTTTGAAACCTTTTCCACCCCCAAACAGGTATGTGTTAACTGTATTGTATTTGAATTTACCGTTCACATTCTTTGTAATCTTAAATGATTTAAGAGTTGATTCTGAAGTCTGTGGAATAGTCTGCCTTCTTTCTCTATTCTCTGGCTTATTTCCTTATTTGTTGCAGTAATTCTCTAGTATTAGCGTGAAAGAATCTGCCATGACTCCACATTGCCTCCGAGTCATGGTCAGCTGCTCTGCCTGCCTTTGTGGTCTTGCATTACTGGTCCCACCATGCCAGATATGAATTGGTTTCTGGAGCACCTCAGTACAAATCCATGTACTAGTCTGATATATCTATTAACTCTCTCCAAGGTCAACTCAAAGCTTTAGTCCAGGCTGTTGCCTCACCTTGGGAAGCCCTTCTCTCTTCAAGGCTCTCACAGAAAAGTTTCCTGACTCCATGGCACTGATGGATTTCTGATTATTTCCTGAAATCTCTGGTGATTACTCCATTTGCAGGGATTGCTTCCCTCTCTCGACAGTTTGTCTAACTTATAGTCACTAAAACACAATGTATTCTTTTCCAAAAAGTAATAACATCACAAATGTTCATTTGATATATTTTATACTTTAAAAATCACTGTCAGTTATGGGTCTCTAACATGTAAATCATATTTAAATGCTTACGTGTATGACACTGCAACCACAGAGTCACAGCAAGAAAAAGATGGAGGGAATGAAATTAAGAGCTATTTGCTTGATTATTTGCTGACTGGTGGAAAAGAGATTGAGGTTATTGATTATCAGTGTATTGCATGTATTCATGCTTTCCCTCTCCCCCCGCCATAACTAGAAATAATTAAGAGCTGGTGTTATGCCCTCTGAATGCTATCCAAGGCTGCAGGAAATCCCAGGGCCTGGCAGATAGGCCTTGTATTAGCAGTGAAGGATAATTAGACAAACATGAGGTCTGCTTTGCATTGGCAACAACACTATGCTGGAATATGTCAGGGAGACAATGACACGTGGGGATTCTGTTCTCCTCCGAGTGTTCAAAGTTCATGTAGGTTGTAGAACATGCAGGAAAACAACCTCCAGCTCTTGTATATGTCCTAAAACTATTTCAGTGATTAAAAATGCAGAAATAGTAAAAGAGATTAAAATATAAACCATCTCTAGATTTGACTCTTTTTAGTTTCCTTATTGCATTTTTCGTTTCAGTTCATTTTTAAAGATCTTGGTCAGCAGTGACCCTTCAGAGACCATATTTACCCCACTCAGTACTGGGTTAGTTCAGTTCTTGCTTTCTCACTCCAACTGTACTCCCCCCAGCTTCCCAGCCTGTATAGACATCACAAGATCTATCACCCCTTTTAAAATGCAATCTGAGCATCCTCATGGAGGACAAGCACAGAGAATAGGAAATTTTTAGAGATTCTTCCTGGAGTTTTCCAATTGGTGATGTCGGTGAGAGAAATCACTGGTTTCCCCAGAGAAATCTGAGAATTAGTGGAATTCCATGGCTGAATGGCAAAAACATCCACCTAAATAACAACTTCTTTGAGTTGAGATGCACATTAGTAAATGAGAAACAGTTCTATTGAGATCTTCTAACTATGCATTGTTCAAGATCCCATCATGTTAGTTAGATGAAGTCAGAAGGGTACCAAAACAGACGGCTCAAGGATGTCACTTCTGATGACAATGACCTTCCTGAATTGCCCTTAGTCAAAGCACATAATTAGTGTGCATTCAGGAGATGTAGTCTTCCCCCTTTTTTCTTTCAAACTGGGGGCCTGGACAAATAAGTATCCTTAATGACCGTGCTTACAGGTGGCATTTACATATTTTTCAGCTCAATCATTGAAACATCTAGATTGATACCAACTTCATTGTGATGTCTATCCCTTCCTACTGATTCCATGTGTGTTAGTTTTGGTGATGAATATGCAGAGTAAAATATGCTCTTGGGCCACTGCAAACACTTTTAAGCCCATATCTATAAGACTTTCTTATCAGTAATTAGCCTTTGTGATAAAATGCAATGCTTCCAACTCTGCTCCAAGGGAAGATGCAAAATAAAGTCCTTTTTCTAACCTATGAATTCTTTTGCTTTGATTCCTTACCTTCCAGTCACAATAGAAATATATACTATATATATTCAAAATGGAACAAAAAGTCCAGATTCCATAATTCAAGCTTAAGATAATCATGTATTGGTTAATGTCATGATAATCACTGACTTTGAGGCAAGAGTGATATTCAAATATTGAAAAATCATTTAAAAATATCTTATCAAAATGAAATTAATATATTGACGAGATATCCACTTTCCCATGTCTATTGCCACGTGATTTACAATAGCAAAGATATGAAAACAACCTAAATTCCTGTTGACAAATGAATGCATAAAGAAAATGTAGTATATACAAACAATGAAGTATTATTCGCCCTTAAAAGAGAAGGACATCCTGCCACTTTCAATAACATAGATGAACTTGGAGAATATACTAAGTAAAGCAAGCCAGATGCAGAAAGATAAATCTGTTTGATCTCACTTATATGAGAAATTTAAAAATACCAAATTCATAGAGACAGAGTAGAATGGTGGTTGCCGAGGGCTAAGGCTGGGATGGAGGACGTGGAGAGATAATGGTCAAGGGGTATAAAGTTTAATTAGGCAAGATAAAGAAGTCCTAGAAATCTAATGTGAAATAATGTGACTACTGTTCAGAATATTGTTCTGTATACTTGAAATCTGCTAAAAGGGCAAGACTTAAATGTTCTTATCACACATGCACTGAAAAAAAGATAGGAGCTATGTGAGGTGATGGATATGCTAATTAGCTTGATGTGGCAACTATTGCACAAGTACACATATATCAAATCATCAAGCTGTGCAACTTAAATATATACAATTTTTAACTGTCAAGTATACCTCAATAAAGTTGTAAAAAAGGAATCCTATTTGTAAGTGCCAGCCTTGCCATAGGGTCACAGTGGCTTCCTGCTGTGTCAAGGGTTGTTCCTTAAATTGCTCAGGAGGGAGGTAGGGAGGTTTGGGGAGGGAAGATGGTGGGGGTTGAGATTTGGGAGGTGTTTGTTATGATGACTAAGAAAATACTTAACTGACATGAGGCTATCAGTCCTGACTCATTAGAAAATGCTTAAAGGGAAATTGTAAATTGAGGACCCTTGACTTACAAATTGTTTTTCAGCTTCATTAGTTCTCATGCTAGTCCAAACATTTATCTAACATTACAGACCAAATTACCTGTACATAGGGTCTACATCGGTCTTGTTTACCTATTTCCAGTACCTAGAACAATAAATAGAATATAGTAGGTACTCAATAAATATCTGTCAAATGAATCAGTGCTGCTAAGTCTTATACAGTGTACATAATTTCAATCACAAATTTACAAAGTCAAGATTCATCAATTTCCTATGTTCTACATGAATTCATAGGATGTTGTGGCTTCTTGATGAAGAGTTTGGAGTACAATGCTAAAGAGGCTGAATTTGATAAGTCAGTCCCTAAGTGAGGCCAGCAACTTGTTTTGTTGGGTTAGGGCAATTTGTTTTTGTTTCATATCTAAAAGATGCCCAAGTCAGTTTATGTAACCATCACTCAAATGGCTGATTTTAGGTGTGAATGAGAATAAACTTCTCAAAACTCATTAAAAAACACATAATCTGAAGTCGCTGACATGTCAGTGGTGTTATTTTCATACTATATAATGTATTATATATATGTGTATATATGTTTAATATGTGTGTGCATATATATATCTGGAAGTTGGTAAATATATAGCTGCAATGTATGTTCATATTTTACATGTATATATGTATATCTATTTTAATGTGCTTATGTTGTGTGTGTATGTGTGTGTATATATATGTATAGGTGTCTGTATCTCATTTTTAAGCTAAAATGAAACTTAGCGATCTTCTTGCTCAATTTCCTCATTTTACAGTTACAGGTGCAAGATTGTGAGATTTGCCAAGGTAACGCACTAGTTAACGGAAGATCGGAACTGGGACCTAGGACTCCTGACTCTTTGTTTAGAGCTCTTTTTACTACCCTATGATATCTTTCTAAATGATCATGGCGGTTTTCCATTCCACCGAACACTAACGCTGTCCTGTACTAAACACACATAAGAAGGCCAGGTCTTTTCTTATTCACAGTACTGACACTCTAGCGAATGAGGAAGGGCAGGGTTAATGGAATTAATGATAATATCTATTGATGATGTTAGTATCATCTTTATTTTATCACCTTTCATAATGATTTTGAAGAGATGTGTATTTAATTTGTAATTTAAAGAGAATAGGTGGAATCAAAACAAAGAGGTTTCCTTTATCTCTATTAATTTGCTTTGTTCAGCACACCCCAGAGGCCACTGAGTTTTTCACAACAGTAGATCACTCAGTTTTAAATCACTTCCCTGATTGGGTTCTTGCCACTTCTTTTATAGCTAAACCACTCTATGATCTCAGACATTAAATCTTTCTCTAGTCCAGACTAATATTTCTTACCCAGGGTTTTGTGCTGTTGAATCCTGATTAATTACACTGCAAATGTAAAACTTGTAATTTACAGAACTAATAAAATAAGGATAGTTTTGTTTATATGACAGAAAGCCTAAACTTTGGAAACATCCTGACTAGAAGGGACCTTGGATATCCATCATTACTGACAGCAAAACATATTTTAAATATTGAAAATAAATATGGCAATATTGGTAATTTTGGAATCTGGGAATGTGGAATAAGAGAAGTACCAGGCATGCATCATTGTTCTAGAACTGGTTCACAACAGAACGGTAATCCTGGTATCTATAAATTGCTATACAGTCTAGTACAGTCTAGTAATGCATACATTGTTGGGTTTGGTTTCTCCCCACTCTACTGAGAAATAATTTTTGAATTTGTGTTGACAAATTAGGATTTGCTTTATAAAAAATATTTTCTACCACCTGTAATCCCAGCACTTTGGGAGGCCAAGGTAGGTGGATCACGTGAGGTCAGGAGTTTGAGATAAGCTTGGCCAACATGGCAAAACCCCATCTCTACTAAAAATACAAACACTAGCTGGGCATGGTGGCACACGCCTGTAATCCCAGTTACTCGGGAGGCTGAGACAGGATAATCGCTTGAACCCAGGAGGCAGAGGTTGCAGTGAGCCGAGATTGTGCCACTGCACTCCAGCCTGGACGACAGAATAAGACTCCATCTCAAATAAATAAATACATAAATAAATAAATAAAATAAAAAATATTTTCTGCCCAGCTTGTCAGAATACATGTACTTCTTATGAATGAAAGATGCTTGTATATCCTACTCACTACGGTGAGGACTGATTTTCTCACCTGTGGTTCAAGTGTTCTTCCTTCACTCTCCTGAGACTTTCTCGTGAGGGTTTATTTTATTTTATTTTATTTTATTTTTAAGAGACAGAGTCTTGCTATGTTGCCCAGGTTGAAGTGCAGTGGCTATTTACAAACACAGTCATGGTGCTCTATAGCCTTGAACTTGATCCTCCTGCCTCAGCCTCCAGAATAGCTGGGACTATATAGGTGTGAACAACCGTGTATGACTTTGAGTTGTTTTTAACTGTTGGTTAGAATCATAAAATTTTAGAACTTGTTGGGACCTTATAGATCCCCTGGTCTGTCACCTTCTCAGGACCAAATCCTACCAGCTGAGCAGAGGAAGGATAGAAAATGGAGGGTAGTTCATTCAGCTACTTATAAGAAGTTCTAGGAAAGGATATTGATTCTTTTGTCTGACAGAAAGTTTAAGAGTCTTTGTGAACTGTTAGGGTTCCTCCAAACTCTTTTTGACAACTGACAGTATTTCTCAAATTACTGCTCAAAACTAGTTTGTATAAAGAATGTAATGAATGCATAAATAATGTCTTCTACAGGTTTTAATGACAAGTACATTTTATTTTATTAGACACTATCTTAACCAGATATATTAGGAAAAGTTTTAATGAAATATAGAAAGTATTGCACTGTTGATACTCTTGCAGAACATGGAAAACTTTTTTTTTTCTGCTGCAAGAATTCCTTTATTAGAAAACACATATGTGCTGGGCATGGGGGTTTACACCTGTAATCCTAGCACTTTGGGACCCTGAGGTGGGAGGATCACTTGAACCCAGGAGTTTGAGGCTGCAGTAAGCTATGATTGTGCCACTGAACTCCAGTTTGGGCAACAGAGTGAGATCTTGTCTCAAACAAAACAAAACACCACACACACACACACACACACACACACTATCATTATTGCTATTTTGTATAATAGAGTGCTTACTATGGAGGGAAAATGCTTTACTCAGATTAGTTTATCTTCTCACAAAGAACCCTTTGTAATAGATACTGTTATAATTTTTGTTTTATAGATAAGCAAATTTAAACTTAGAGAAATTAAGACACTTGTTCAAGGTGCTCCTGCCCATAGTACTGTAATCGGAATTCAAACTCAAACTATCTCACTGCAGAGCCCTGAGGCCTCAACCTATCCTTCATTTAAGTGATGAATATTCACACCCAACAGGCTCAATTCATTCCTTTCTTCCAATTGTAGGTTCCTGTCTGTCCATTTTGAGTGGAGAATAGCTGGTTTCAACTCAGTCACAAAGGAGCTTTGAAGGCTATTTAGCCTGTGTTCTTAATGCCAGATAAATCCAGGCCCAACATGGGCCAGTCTCACTGAAGCTCAACCTCTGCACCTTCCAACAGTCCCCAGTTCAGTGTTTCTCGGGAATATCATCTATAAAATTGTCTTTGTTATGGATTTGCACTCTCACCGACGATCTGGTTCTAAGATTATAATTTAAGAAATGTTTCTAAGCTTTCTAATAGTTTGTCTCCAGTTTACATCATCACAGGGACTCATTCTTGTGTGTTTGTTTAGTTTTCTTGGGTTTGTGTTAGGTTTTACTTTGTTTTGCTTTCGTTTTTTTCCCTCGCTCTCTAAGTAATATGATCTGGAGGTACATGCATCCTGCTCTCCAGCTGCCCAAATTCAGTTTTAGCACCCTTATTTACAGTGGAGGTGTTTTATTTTTATTTGTCTCATAAAATGAACAAAGTTAACAAGATGTGCTTAGAGAAACCAACTTCCAGAGACTATGTTTCTGGAGTGCTACATAGGACTTCCTGTCTAATTTTGCCAAAAGAATGCAAGCATAGTGGAAAAATACATATTGAAATATGTTGTGGGAAAAAGTGGGTAGCAATGGGAAAATGTAGGTAGAAGGAGAGTTAAAGAGAGACAAGCAGAATAACTTCCTTCATTTCTATTAGCTGAGAAAGCAGTTCTTACCTAGGCTCTTCTGTCCTGGCTCTGTACCTGTGGCACAGATCCCTGAGGAAATAGAAGATGGTGGCAACAGAAAAAGTTTCCTGGATGACAAAAGGCATCTTAAGTGTTTCAAACCTGGTTGGTAAGAAAGGTCACAGATTTTTAATAGCTTCTGAAATACGCATCCATCATAAACCAATGGATGAATGCCAGTCTTCATTGAGAAGGGAGATCATGTTCAAAAAAAAAACAATAAATGTCTTTTTCTTTTCATTAACAAGGCATAAAAATAGAAAAGTCAATAGTGGGTGGGTAACAAAGGGAGAAGTGTTATGGTAATTTGTTGCGTGCATTTTATTCTTGATCTTGTTTGTGTCCAATCCACTCAGGATATGGCACTTGAGTGCAAGTGCCCATCAAGAGGCACAGAAATGACAGTTTTAGCTTTGTAAAAAAAATTGTTTTTAAAGCCTTCACCAAGACACATGAATATTGCACTATCTCTGCTTTATTTTCTTTTTAATTAAGCACAATGGAAACTTCAGTCTGAGCCACTCCACTCTGTCTTGTTAAAGCTTGTTCCTCACTGGTCTTCATACTGGCCCCCATAATGGAAAAGTGTTTATTGGGGCATGGGGGAGAGATTGTTGCTAAGCTGCTAATGACACCATATGTGCCCAAATCTACATTCTAATGACTCCTGTGGGTCTGCAATATTATGTCCACATTTGCTATGCAGTATATATGATGGCAAATTCTGAATTAATCAATTGTTATGCAGAAAGCCAAGCTATTGAGTATCTCTAGGAAAAAGTCTTTATGTGAAAAGGAGCACCTACTATGTCCTATAAATTAAAAGTACTTGGGAGAATTAGCAAGCAGTAGGATGCTTTGTGGCCAAATAAAAATATACTGTGCTGGTATGTTATCTTGCTAATGCCATTTTCATTTCTTGAATTTAGAGAGTTTATGCTATAATTAAGCAATTGTGCTGTGTGGCTGGTTCAGCTGATTCTGAAATACGAACTTGTCTAACAAAAAGTCTAGATTGAGTCAAGTATGATTTCTGACTCTGACCAAAGAAAGGAATTGATAGGTTTTGTTTTGGTAAAGGGACACTCATCGGTTATAATCCTATAAACAAAAGAGGTATTCCATAAAACCGCTAGTATAGAAATAAGTTGTTTTAGATGCGAAGAGCTATCTCCAGGATGAAATTTCTCTGATTCAGTGCCCTAGGAAATACAGGGAAGGAACTCAGGTAATTACTGTAATGGATAATAATGAGGTTTAGAATTGTCCAAGAGAAAATGCTTAACAAAGCAAACATGTCTTTCCTGTGATTACAGGTTCACCTTTTCAGGTGCTTCCTCTAGGTCATTTAAGTAGATCATTCAACAGACAATGTGGTTAGATTATTAGATGTAGCTCCGGGATGTTTATTTGAACCTGCTATTGTGTAGATGTCTTTATCCTTGATGGGGTTTCCTAACCATCAACTCAAACTTTTCTTATCACTGCAGCCATGAGAAGTGAAAACAAACCACTATTTTACTGATATTTCAGTTTTTGAACTGTCAATGTTGAACTGACCTATGTTATACCTTGACAAGAGGAACGGCTTAGCTATCAGGTAGCTAAGCCTTGGAGACTTCCTCTGTCTTTCAGGCCTGTGTGGCATTTCTCTAGCTTTAGTCTCACTACACATCTAGGTGCTAATCCCTTCTGAAGCATACCCATTTAATCTTCTCAAGCCAATGCCCTTAGTTTTATATCTCCTGGGGTAAAGAGAGAGGGAGCTGGCTTCTCCTATTCCTCAGGATCAAACTAAACACCCTGCTATTTTCACCTTTCTCTTCCTGTCAATGAGGCATGCACAGCTTATTTCTCTCTGGCTGTGATCTGAGAGCACAGAAGCAGCTATGTACAGTAAGGAGAAAGACCAATGGTCAGGAAACCACCTGATTCTGGTGTTCAAGCTCAGAAAACACGGAACTACAAGTTCTTGTTTCTTGACAGTCATACCACATCATTACCTTTTTCCTCTAGAAAAGCAATACTCTAGTATAAAGGCACTGCATGTTTATGCTTGTAGTTTAGCTTTGTGGATTCACTGTTATTGCCAAAAAATTCCTAATCTGCCTCTTACCAGTCTTGGGGCATTTACTTAGTTTTTTATTTTTAAGCGACAGGGCCTCCCTTTGCCACCCAGGATGGAGTGCAGTAGAGCAATCATAGCTCACTGCAGCCTCGATCTCCTGGGCTCAAGTGATCCTTCTGCCTCAGCCTCCCGAATAGCTAGGACTACAGGTATGTACCACCACACTTGGCTCGTTTTTCCTTTTTCTTTTGTAGAGACCGGGGTCTTGCTATGTTACCCAGGATAGTCTTGAACTCCTAGCCTCAAGTGATCCTCCCTCCTAGGTCCCCCAAATGCTAGGATAACAGGCATAAGCCACTGTGCCAGCCGTATCTATTTTATTGTTGAGAGCGTCTAGGTATGGCCATCTGGGACAGTGTAACATTAAGGTTCTGTGTTCTAGTCACAACTGACTAAGTAACAATAATACCCAAATATTAAAGTGATCATTCAGAGCTGGCAGCTTCATCTCTAGGAGAAATGCAACCCTCAGAGACAACAAAGAAAAACCAGGTGTTTTGTTGAAGGCTAAATAAAATCAAAGACATGTAGGTCATCTAAGAGCCAAGAAATGCCATTGTGAATCCTCCACGAGAAGGTGGAAATTGAGGAATTGCTCTAGGGTCATGTTGAGTGTCAAGGAAGAAAATCAGGATGAAGAAAATTCCCAAATTGTAATATGACCTAGATTCTTCAATAAAGCTACTGCTCCATAAAGCTGTTGCCAAACGCTATTTTAATCAAAGCCAGCCTTCATTGGAGCTCTATCCTCAGAGTATAGCTATTTTCACAAAGAGCACTCCAACAGAGTACCAGTGAGAACCTCAGAGTGATGTTGGCATCATTTAATTGGATTACTGTTCATTGCTTCCTGAAGAGATAGGGAAGTGTTATTTTTATTTATTTATTCTTTGAGACAGGATCTCACTGTGTTGCCTCAGCTGGGCTGCAATAGCACGATCATGGCTCACTGCAGCTTCATCCTCACACCTCAGCTTCCAGAGCAGCTGGGACTACAGGCATAAGCCACCATGTCTGGCTTATATTTTTTTAATTTTTATTTTTTGTAGAGACAGGGTCTCGCTATGTTGCCCAGGCTGATCTTGAATTCTTGGACTCAAGTGGTCCTCCTGCCCTGGCCTCCCAAAATGTTGGGATTACAGGTGTGAGCTACCATGTCTGGTGTTATTCATTTTTGTTATATAGGTAGCCACTTTCTATTTAAAAGGACAGAATACATCCTGGTGTTGTGCTCTTATGAACATACCCGTTTCCCACTGATATGAAAATATATCTCAATTACATCAATAATCTCATAGACTTCACCCTTTCGCCTTCAAAAATCTTCATCACTATAGACATCAAAAGCCTCTGATCATATTTGACAAATACACTAATATGCATACAATGAAGGCTAGAAAAAACATGCTGAAGTGAAAAAGGAAATGGAAGAAATTAATAGATTACATAGAAAGAAAAGGCTTATGTAGCATTTTCAACTCATGGGGGTATTTAATAGAGATCTTTTTACACATCCCAAGCCTATCTTCCTAGCTAAGTTATTTCCACTATAGGAAAGGATTGAGCTGTTTTAATTCCATAAAAGTACGTATGCATCCATGATGCATTTAATTTTATGTGCCAACTTGACTGGGCCATGGGTTGCCCAGATATCAAGTCATATATTATTCTAGATGGTTCTGTGAGGGTGTTTTTGGATGAGATTAACATTTAGATTCACAGACTGAAAAAAACCAGATGGCCCTCCATAATGTGGGTGGGCCTCATCCAATCAGTTGAAGACCTAAATAGAACAAAAGACTGACCCTCCCGTGAGTAAGAGAGAATGCTCCTTCCTGACAGCCTTCCAACTAAAACACTGGCTCTTCCAGCCTGACAGCCTTCTAACTGGGCCATCAGATGTTCCTGGTTCCACAGCAGCCTACCAACTTTTGGGCCTGAACTGGGACATTGGCTTTGCAGATTTTGGACTTGCCAGGCTTCAGAATCACATGAATCAATTTTCATAATAAATATAGTTAAATATCTCTGCATTGCACTCTTTATGTGTGTGCATATCCTATTGGTTCTGTTTCTCTGGAGAACCCTGTCTAATATTGCATCTCAGATTTCAGAGTTAGGATCGAGGCTTGCCAGTACACTCTCAGTGCTGATAAGTCCTTTCAGCCTTAAACAGAACTCTTATTCAATTGATAAATGACAAGCTATTACAATGCAAATGCAAAAAAAAATAATATTTGTGTGTTGGATAACAATTCTTTCTTCTATTAAGAGCTAACCATTATCTGTCTCCAATCAGTAATTCTCAGATTAAGTTTTAGTCAATTAAGATTGAAGCCTGATATCCACTGATTTTCCCCAAGTGCAAGTACAACCTGTGGTTGTTAGTGAAGGTTATTATTATGAATATAAAAATTTCAACCAGTAGCCAAATAGTTATATTGTCATGGTTCTTTGGAAGACATGAAATTCACCGCCCAACTGTACTAATTTATAATCATGGCCATCCCATGGCTCAGTCCGGTTGATACATAAAATTGATCAGGTGTATATGTGCTTGTAAAATTCAAAAAGCTTAGTTCTTTCCTTGAAGTCACTCATGGTCATAGTTCAGGTAGTTGCTTTAAGCAGTTTATTGGCTTACTAAATGAACTCTTCCTATGGACATTGGCCATGTGTAGTTTTAGTGACACATGAGTGGTTTTCTAAGTGTTCTCCTTGTTCTCCTGTAGTGGAAATAAAAACAGTCACACCTCAAATGTGTGTATTAGAAAAACCTGGTGGTATTCAAGAGAGGTGAGAAGCACATTTCTTTAAATATCCTTCTATTGAGCTTGTATTCAGATTCCTTACATTTAGGAAGGGGGAAGGCTTTTTGAAGGCAGCAAATAGTTGGTATGCATTTATTGGAGAGCATACCCAAACTACAACTGGTGGGTAGGTGGTCTTCCATTACAGCCCCCTGCATTGTATCTGATGCATGCAGGGTAATCAGTGCTTGTACTAGCAAATAGAGGCTATCAGGAAGTGCTCAATGTACTAATCATTTTAACCGATGTATGAACCATACAGAATTAGTCTGAAAATACAACAGGTAGCAGGTGCCTGCCTTCAAGGGTATTCAGTCACACTAAGGCAGAAAAATAAAACCAACTTAGATATTTCCTCCATACTGTCATTTTCCCAAAGAAAATGTGATGCATCTCTCTGAGAAGATCACAAACTAGTAAGCTATGGTATGTGTGTGTGTGTATATATATATATATATTTTGCTAGATACTTTCCAAAGAAATTTCCAAGAAGGCGACCAGCTCTAGAGAAATAAGTGCTGAGTCTTGTGTTTTTAAAATACCCCAGCAAAATCAATACACCTTGGTTCATCTGAGTGGGTGAGTGGAGAATAGATCCATATCAAGTGTGTACCTACTCTGTGCCATACAACATTCAAATATGTTATTTTATCATTTAGCCTTGACAATACTAAAAAGTGGGTATCATATTTGGTAATTATAGTCAGAGAAGTTAAGAGATTAAGCAACTTGCCCAAAGAACACAAAGTAAATAAGGAATAGCATCAAATGAAAACCTATTTCTCTTGAACTCTAGTTGACCCTCCCACGTCTTCTAACCCAGGCAGACAGTCCCTTGGTGATGGTAATAATGTAATCTCAGGAATAAAGCAAAGACTTGGGAATTTTGAAACAAATGTTCTACTTGCTATTCTGCCAGACCACTGTGATACAAAGCCACCCACTTCCTCAGGTATCACTCTCCTTTCCCCGTAATTTTTTTTTTTTTTTTTGAGATGGAGTCTCACTCTGTTGCCCAGGCTGGAGTGCAGTGGTGCAATCTTGGCTTGCTGCAAGCTCTGCCTCCCAGGTTCATGCCATTCTCCTGCCTCAGCCTCTCGAGTAGCTGGGATTACAGGTGCCCACCACCAAGCCCAGCTAATTTTTCATAGTTTTATTAGAGACAGGGTTTCACTGCCAGGATGGTCTCAATCTCCTGACCTTGTGATCCTCCCGCCTCGGCCTCCCAAAGTGCTGGGATTACAGGCGTGAGCCACTGCACCCAGTCTATTTTTAAGATAACAGTCACAACACATGTTCCTTGCCACAGAATCCATGGTCTCTAAAGATGATTAAATGCTTTACTGTGCTTGCAAAATTCCTGGGGGGAAATATAACCACAGTGATCAGTAACAGAATTTCACCAAAATTAAAAATGGAAGATTCTAAAAGTCTAAAATATTTTAACTTTTTTTCTACTCTTAAAATGTTATCAATTTAATACATATACACATAAACAGAATGCACAGTGATACAATATATGCATTTATACCATCTCTATTAAAAATGCATTTGTCTGCTTTTCTGCACTTTTTACATAATTTATTTTTGCCGTTAGCAACTTGGCTTTCTGCTAACTTATTTAACCACATTAATGGCTGTAGCTTACTTTCTTGAGATGCATAAATAGTATTATGAACAAACACTGAAGATGTTAAACTGAAGGTGTTACCTAGGATGCAGAGACCATCTGTGCAGTTTTCAGATTCCTGGCTTAGACCTTCACAGAATTTGCCCCCATTTCTCGGGGGTGGTGCTGTGCACTCCCGGATCCGCAAATGTTCACACTCTGGGCTGCAGACGGACCATTCGCTCCACACTTCCCAGCTCCCATCCACTTCAAAGGCAAACAAAAGAAACCATAGTTAGAATGAATCAAGTAGCTGTCAGGAGACTCACCCCAGGACTGCTGTTGTTCTAGAGCTAGATTTTAAGGAAATAACCACCAAACAGAAACAAAAGAACATATTCACTTATCTTCTCTCCATGGTTTCTTTCCTGAAGAGATAAGCTCACAAAAGCAGTGGTATAATACTCTTGCTATTTCAGGATGAGACCAATTACCAAATTGAGGCAAGCATTCATATTTCCAGCACCATTGGGTTGGCTAAAAATTTGTCATGACCCATTCTTTCCCAGTCTTTCACGCCCAAGTGCATCTTAGGTGGACAGATAAACTGTGTGCAGTAACCACTGATAATCAGCCACTTTCTTAGGGGTTGACAGTTTAGAACAGAGTAGAATGAACTATCTTTAAGCCCTAGAAGCCCCTAAACAATATAAAGTGAAACCCAAATATATTGATAGTATTAAACTAAAACAGGTCAGTCAAACCCCAAGACACCAGGACTTATATAAATAGAATTTCCTGGGTCATGGACTTCTGCTGTATGTAGAAATGAACAAACTGAATTTAATTCCACTAAAAAGCAACCCTAGAGATCATGGCAGATGTCTGAGGCAATTGCCCTTTACCTCTTAGGAATAGTTCAACCATGCTTATGTGGGTTATTTAAGATACTGCCATTTTAAATCTAAAGCAATTAGTCAAGAATAGGGTAATATAAAAAAAATACTGAACTTGAAGCAAAATGTCTGAGCCCTTGTCTTGGATCTGCCAACTTATCCGCTGAGCAACCCTGGGCGAGTTACTTAGCCTCATTTTACCATGTCTGCCAACTGGGGATAGTAAAACTCACAACACAGGAGTAAATGACATTATGTGTGTAAAAGCATCCTGCACAGTACCTGGCACATAGTAAGCACTCAATAAATGCTTATTGAACATAAGTCCAAAATGAAACTCCAAGAATATGCTTCTGGGAAGAGCCCTACCTTAACTTCTATTGCAAATAAATTTGCAATTTTATTATAAAGACATGAGGCTCTAGTTCAGTGTCCTTGGAGTTAATGTTCTGTAGTGCATGTGAGACCCAGGGTCAATTTATTTCTCAGTGGGAGGATACGCATTTCCTAAAGAAAGTCATTCTTCCATCTCATCTATTTCTTGTTGTATAAATTGGGTTACAGCCAGTAAGAGACAAAGGAATTTATGAAAGCCATATTTGGTAAATGAAGTATCTCTTTTTACAGAAAGAAAGGCAAGCATAGACCAAATGTAAAATATAGACTGCTGTGACAGTGTACAGTCGCTATCAATTGTCTTATAAATAAATACAAAGCTAGAACTGATAAAGTTATTTGATTGATAACTAATGATAAAGAGTCAAACATTTGGTACCGTTCTTTTGTGCTTTAAGACAATTTATCTAATCCTTGCTAACTATTATACAAATACAGGCCACAAGATGGGAGAACCCAAGGAGAGAAGGGGATGGCTTAGCCCAACCAAACACTGGTAGTATAACCAGACTCCATAGCAATTGGCTTATTGATGACGAATGTTCGGTGTCATCTGAGTATTAAAAAATATGCCCCAAAACATCGCACCGTGGCATTTTACCCACGTTGCTGCCATGACAATGAGCTCTACATTAGCACCTTGGATAAAGGTTCTATTCTAAGAACTTGGGAGAGGGTGACTTTGGAAAAGAAAGTAACATTGATTGCTTCACACCAGCTTAATAGTGTTGGTGGACCAGAAGGGAAAAGGGAATCTGCATATATCTCACCAGGACAAAGAGAAGTGCAGGTTATTTTCTGCACTGACATTCCCTCACAAAAGGCCCCACCATTGAGAGGAGCTGGGTTGGTGCAGGTCCGGGAACGTTTCTGCCATCCTCTACCACAGCGAACATTGCAGGCTGACCACTCTGTCCAGGAAGACCAGCCTCCATTCACTGAGAGAGAAAAATGGGGAGGGGAGAAAAAAAGGAGAGAGGTTTTTACTGATTGCCTACTATGTGCAAGCCACTGTGCCAGGTGCTGTGAGTCAGGCATCCGGGGACCGAGAGACTGTGCAGCCCCCACTGGCTGCTCCATCATGAGACAACAGTGGGGTCACCTCATCCAGTCCTCAGCCTATTCATCTGAAATAGGAGGGACACAGAATTTGCCTTGCAAGGAAAGTATAAGAAATAGAAAGAACTCATCAATAAACCTCTAAAGCACTTGAAAATCCGGAGTATAAGAAGAAAATATCAGCATTTGAATTTCTGACTTTAAGTGCTTCAAAAATAAATCCCAGGGCTCTTCTATTGTGGAAGGGAATGCCTTTACTTATATAGCTGGGAACTTCTTTTATATAATACCTGAGATATTCAGCAAATAGTATTGTTTGTTTTTGGAGAATTTCACATACCAAGGGAGAGACTACCTGACAGCAGGTCTAGGAAAAACTGGGGTGAGTATTGGGTTTGAGAGGCGTGGGAAGCAGAAGTTGCCCATCTCAATTCTTTTCAAATATAAACATAATGGAATAAAATAAACAGCTTTTTATTATTTTTAAAAGAGAGATTGGAAATGTCACTGACTATCACACGGAAGTGCAATATTGGAAGGAACAGCAAACACATTAATAGAAATAGTGATGTTTTTCGCCTGCCAGGTGGGGGAGGCAGGATAGAGCGCTGCAGTGAACGAACCCCAAGGTCTTTGCAGCTCTCGACATTAAAAGTTTTAATAAAACATACATCCCTCTGCCTCTCTGCTTTCTGCCCTCCCTATCCATTCCTGGCCTTTGGGCTGGTCTTACCATAAACCACCACAGTGGCTGACAGGCTTCTCCTCTTAGCCACGATGTTGGCTGCCATGCAGGTATAATTTCCTGAGTCCGAGAGCCGTGCCTGCCTGATGATCAGGTTATGGTCAGCCCTGGTGTCAATGTTCTCATCTTGTTCAGAGTCAATGGGCTCCTCATTTTTCAGCCATTCCACCTACAGGAAGAAAGGAATGTTTACAAGTCACTAAAAAAATCAGAACTCTTTTCTGGAATAGAAAGGTGAGCAGATTCGGGTATGGGAGAGAGATGTATCTAAAATATGGAGCAACAGCAATGATTGGTTTCTTTATTCCATATCCTGTCCCTTTTATTTGGTAAATTTGGTTATATTCAGGAAATGGATACTCAAGCTAATAAGCTGGGAGCAGGAAAAGAACACAAATATCCTACATTGACTTTGACCCATTTTCTAAAAATGCACTGGAAGAGAGAAAAGAGGTGACTGCAATTAGGCCATTTCATTTCATTACAACGTTCATGATGATGATGATATTTCAATAACTGGTCCAAAGTGGAGCTCAGAAAATCAACATATAAATGTAAAACTTGTATTTTGTGTTGAGAGGATATTATTAGACAAGGTTTTAAGTCAAGATGCCTGAATTTAAACAAGTTTTGATAAAGGTTTGAGATTGTACTAAGGTTAAAGTAATATAGTTTTGAGCAATCACAAGCAGATTTAAATTTAAAGCTCAGTGTTCTGTAGATTTTGAGATAAGTTTCTTTGGTGATCATTTATGTTACTCCTTCAGTGATCAAAGAGACATTTAGCACTTGGGTTAGGTAGCTGACATAGTTGAGGCCCAGCCCCTCTTCTGGAGAAGCTCACCTTCCCCATCCTCTGAACACAGACTACTCCCATTTCTGATGTGTTTTCTCCTAGAGGCCGAAGAACCTATTTTCTTCTTCCCAGTTTTATCTTGGTCCTATCCTCGGTCTAAACTTCTCTTTCCTTGAACACAAAAGGAAGACACAGATGGAAGCCTTCTGCTCCTGGGATCCTCAATTTACTTCAAATGGAGAAACACCACCCTGAGCACCTCTATTTCATCACATGCCACTTTCCTCTGATCTGTTATTTCCTTATTCACTCTCTGCTTCCATATCTAAGCAACATCTCTACTCTCTAGTGCCCCTTGGTAGCACTAGACACATCTCTTGTTTGACAACAACCATTCAGCTCTAGTTATCAGCCTAGGTAAAACACAGTAATTTAACGGACACATAAAAACTGACATTTATTACAGAAAGCAATGGCCGTGATGACATCAAAGAGAAGTCACACAGGAGCATACACATCGGGGCATTTCATCATACTCTACTCACCACAAGCACAGCTCATTGAAAGCTGGTTTTAGAATAAGATACCTCATTTCATTTCTTAAGTCTAAAGAATTCTAATTTATCACCAATAAAAAGTGTCATCTGGGCCGGGTGCGGTGGCTCATGCCTGTAATCCCAGCACTTTGGGAGGCTGAAGTGGGCAGATCACGAGGTCAGGAGTTGCAGACCAGCTGACCAACACAGTGAAACCCTGTCTCTATTAAAATTATTAAAATTAGCCGGGTTGGTGGCATGTGCCTGTAATCCTAGACATTCAGGAGGCTGAGGCAGGAGAATCGCTTGAACCAGGGAGGCAGAGGTTGCAGTGAGCTGAGAATGCACCACTGCACACCAGCCTGGGCAATAGAGCAAGACTCCATCTCAAAAAAAAAAAAAAAGTGTCATCTCTTCTATAATCATTTGATTTAACAATGATTTGTCTTTGTAAAAAGGGATTTACCAGGGGAAGACATATAAGGATCCTTCCATACTTACCCCGAGTACCACCCCACAAATGAGAGCTTAAATACCCCAAATCATCACCATCAAAAACTTACTTTAGAAGAGGTAAATTTGAAAGAAAATGATACCAACTAGCACAAAGAAGAGATCCAAGAATTACAGTAAACGTAAAGAAAAGCTGTAGAGCCGAGTGGTACCAGACAATGAAGTAAAAATGCAAATCTCACTACCAAGTCCTGGGGTTCCTGATGGCACCAGCCTGGAAAGTACTAACAATGATCAGAGCCAAAAAGCACTGCTCTGTTTAACAAAGTAGGGCAATGGAACCAATTTTATAACACAGCTGTGTTATGACTACCAGCCTGTGACACAATATCGTCCATTCACTACTACCATTGCCTATTTCAGAGCCACCCATTTGTTACTTTGACAAATATCTAAACATTTGTTGAGTATCAGAGATTGTACTGAGAGCTAGGTAAAACCAGGTGAACAAAACCAAGATGGTCTCTTCTTTCACTGGATCTTACAATGAGTAGGTAAAATAGAGATAAGTAAATCTACATTCTCACCAAAATATAAAAGTTGAGAGTCATATTGCCTCAATACAATGACTATAATAAATAAATTCCTTTCCCTTGAAAATTACCCAGTCTTGGGTATTTTGTTATGAGCAACAAGACATGGACTAAGACCTCGCCCTGCCATGATCTTCTTTCTGGGATTTTTGCAGTGGCTTCTTAACTAACTGGTCTGTCTGTGGCTTCTATTCTTGCCTTTACAGTTGATGTTAGGGTGTAACCCTTACTGTAAAGTCACTAGAATTAGGTCTTTTAAATTACCATCAGTCTTGTATCACTGCAAGGAAGAAATTGATCAGCTTAAAGCAGGTCTGGGAACTTTTTTGCTCTACCTCCACTCTCCTCCTAGGTCAGAAATTCAGGGGCAAATTGCCTGCTTTCTGATTAATTCCTTACATTTGCTATTTGTAGCATCTAGCAAACACTTCTCCTATGTCCCCAGCTCAGTTGTCCTCTTCTTTCATACCTCTCCTCAAACAGTTGGTCAGGAAGTAGAGAAAGTCTGGCACTGACCCATAAATAAATTATTCATAGACAGTAGATAGCCAGAGAGAGCCCTGTGGGCAGTGCTCCTGAAGACTGAAACTAAAGGAGTCCTAGCACCTGGAAATCAAGAAAAGCTATCCTAAAGGAATCTTGGCTCAGAGGAAAATTAAAGGTACAACTGTCAAGTAGAAACTTGCTTCAAATTGAAAACTTAAAGAAAAATAAAATCATGCACAAAAGAACAAGGCCAACAAACTAGGAAAATATTTGCCATAAATTTGATAGATAAATGGTTAATCATATGAATGGTATGAGTAAAAATAATATGAATGCTCAAACTTTCATTTAAGTTGATGATAAAAACCTATTCCAGTAAATCTGGCATCAAGATGAGTATGTAATACATGAAAAAAAAAATCCACAAAACACATGACAATTAAACAATTGAATATTATGTAGCACTAAGAATAAAGTCTAATAATTAATAAGTTAGAAGTTGAGCAGTATGTTTCCTACCAAAGTAGTCAAGATTAAAATATCTCTCTCAAACACACAAGGAGTTTTTATTTTAGTGATTTGTTTGTTTTTTGTTGGGAGTGCAGACCAGAGAACATTTCACCTACTGTTTGATACCATGCTATGGACAACATATTGAATATTTGTCTCCTCCAAACAACTTGAATATTTGCCTCCTCCAAAATTTATGTTGACATTTACTTCTAGTGTGGCAGGATTGAAAGGTGGGGCCTTTCAGAGGTGATTAGATCATGAGGACTCTCCCCTCATGAATGAATTAATGAAATAATTAATGAATTAATGGGTTATCATGGAAGGGAAACTGGTGGCTTCACAACAAGATGGGAGACATGACCTGGAACATTCACCTGCTCAGCCCCATTGCCAAGTGATGCCATGTCTTGTGCCGCCTCTGGACTCTGCAGAGTCCCGACTAGCAAGAAGGCTCTCACCAGATATAGCTCCTCAACCTTGGATTTCTCAGCCTCCAGAACTGTAAGAAATAAATTTCTTTCCCTTGAAAATTACCCAGTTTTGGGTATTTTGTTATGAGCAACAAGGGATGAACTAAGACACTATCCTACCATGATCTTCTTTCTGGGACTTTGGCAGTGGTTTCTTCACAAACTGGTCTGTCTGTGGCTTCTCTTCTGACCTCTACAATTGATGTTCTACCAAGGGATGAGACCATGCCACTTTCTAGCTTGAGATCCTTCGGTGGCTTTGAATCTTAGAATGAAACCTCTAGGCTAACAAAATCCTTAGGTAAGGTCTAGCACCCTCTGTGAGTTAGCCATCTCAGAGCCTCAAGCTCACTCCACTTTAGCCCTGCTGTACTCCTTCCTGCCCTTTGAACTTTCTAAAGTTCAAAGCAAGTTCCAACCTCAGAGCCTTCATACCTACTGATTCCTCTGCCCTGAAGAACTCTCCCATTGGTGGTACCATGGCTCAATCCCACTTTGCATTTAAATCTCTCAGGTCAAATGCTACTTCCTCACAGAGGCCTTACCTAACAACCCTTTCAAAAATAGTAAGCCCCACCCCTTCCTGCTTTGATTTTCTTCCTAACGCTTACCTCCATTTGCTAGTCTTTTTTCCTTTTTTATTTTATTTTTTGAGACAATGTCTCAAAAGACTACTGCTGGAGCACAGTAGTGTGATCATAACTCACTGACCTTCCAGGCTCAAGCAATCCTCCCACCTCAGCCTCCTCACTAGCTGGGACTACAGGCACACCACCACACCGGGTTATTTTTATTTTTATTTTTTGTAGAGACAGGGTTTCACTATGTTGCTCAGGCTGGTCTCGAACTCCTGGGCTCAAGCAATCCACTTCGGCCTCTTAAAATGCTGGGATTACTGGCATGAATCACAGTGCCTGGTTCTATTTAATAGTCTTAAAGATAATTATATCATTTGCACTTGTCATTACGGGCTTAGGAATTTACCGAAAGAAAATATTAAGGGTGCAAGTTTAACAACAAAAAATTATGTTTGATAGAAGAAAGAGAGAAAGAGAAAAAAGAGAGAGAAAAGAACAAAAAAGAGGAAAAAAGAAAGGATGCAAGGAGGAAAGAGAAAAAGCATGCCAAAGCTACATGACAAATAATGAAGCTTTCAAAAAATAAATTGGGACTCAACAATTGATTTAGTATTGTATAGACGTTAAAAGTCCTGGTATCAACTAGTAAAAACATAAAAAAGTGGTCATAATACATGAAAGAGTAAATATATAAAATTATGTTTAGTGTTATCATAAATTTATAAAACAAAAACAATAAACATACGTATGCTTAACAGAAACATTGGAAGAGAATGCAGTGTTTATAGAAGTCTTAACTGGGGTAATTATTCTTTTTTTCTGGTAGTTAATTATGGCAAATTCAAGGTAAAATCTTTCATAATCTAAAAACAAATTACTTTAGCTTAAAAAATCTCTTTTACTTATCATGTAGCACAGTGATTTTCAAATTTATATTTAGCTGCAGAATATTTCTTCAATTCAAAGCTTATCTGAAACCCAAAATGAAAAAGAGGATTAAAAAAGGGAAGATATTATGACTGATGCAGAAGCGAGGTATCTGAACTGCAGATGTGAGGGACCCTAACATGCATAAACTTGGTCATGCCAGGCCCACTGCACAACTCCAGAAGAGACGATTCACATCCTCCCTTGTCAATGTAAATGATGAGTGCTCAAGATGCTTGGTGCACAACCTGTGCTATCATATGAGCTGGTCCTGCTGTACGGTCTACCCCCAATCACTCACAGGCACTATGGACATATACTATGGTCTGCTTCTAGGCCTTCCAAAATTATAGTTTGAAAAATATCGATAAGGTAAATAAGGTGTCCTAGGTATGAGTGTGTATCTGTCTATACACACACACACATACACATACACACATATATACACATACACACATACACACACACACACACGCATATATATATGCATGCACACACATACACACACACATACACACACACCCCCTATGAAAACCTACTCTCATGGTTTTCTCATGGAAATGATAGGTAAGCATCAAATAACTTTTTACATATGTACAGACCCCAGCATATCAGCCTATATATATATATATGCTGGTATACTTGATGTTTATGGTGTTATGACTGGGGTCCCTCAATCCAATTATGTCTATAAACAGTCAACATAGTAGACACTTAACTGTGGAACTGGTTTTTTATTCGTAACCTAATAGTTTATCCATTTAACTGATGGCAGGATCTTTATGAGGAAATCAGTTTGGTATTTTCTGGGCTTATAAAAGTGACAAATTGCGCTTGAATTTATGCTTTTGTCACTTAGAGAAACTTTAAAACATTTTTGATGAGCTAAGTGCTCCTAATGTAGAACAGTTTAATAAATAAAATAGGAAAAAAAATTCTCTACACCAGCAGTTGCAAACTGCAATGTTCCTGGGGGCCAGGGAGGTAACATAAATTAGTGAAGTGGTGCTGGGTACGAGACCTCCACGTGCACTGCTTGCATATTAAAGACAAGGGACTGTTCTTCGTTTCCACAGAGGAATGAGCTCACACTCATTTTTCTTTAAAAATGTGGCATTTTCTGTCTTTTTAGACAAAGGCATGGGTATTTTTAAAAAATGATAGTGCAATGAAAAATGACAATGAACTCATTTTTGCTTAATAATCTCTTTTGCTTTTCATGTGTCACAGTGGTCTTTAATTTACAGAGTATTTATCTTTAGCATCAGAAATTATAGGAAAGTGATGACTGTGGCAAAATGTAGACCGCAAGACCTGTGTAAATGTGTGGCCACTAGTTAGGGTCAGGCTATCATTACCATGAGAGAATACAGGCACAGTGTGGCCAGATCTTATATTTTTCATGAAAAGCCAGAGATGCTTATTTCAATGTAATATTTTTTGATTCTTATATGATGACCCATATATTACAAAATATATTATGAGGACCAAAAAAAGAAACATATTCATAAGAAAAATGTAGATTTGTCCCCCCTTCTCCACAAAAATCATAATACACCAGACTTCTGACCCCTGGTGAATGTTATCACAAAGAGGAGCTCAATGCCCTACACTGGATTTAATTTCCTTTCACTAAATCATTTTCCCCAACCATCCATGAATGTTATGGTGCATATGTGTTACTACCCACTCTCATGGCTTTCTCGTGGAAATGACTGGCAAGCACATAACTTTTGAACCTATATCCAATATTCTGCAGGTATGATAAGGCTTTGCATGTATGCTGAGTTCAGACATTATTTAACAATAAATTGCCTACACTGTAAATCCCTAATTAAGCTCTTAACAAAAGCAATACAAATTTTCAAATTAGCATTATAGGATCAATAAATTGACCACCTTGTGGCTAACAGACATTTTTATCACTTATACACATGACCTGCTGCCAAGAGTTCATCTTTTTGACAGAGAGGCTTAACATTCCTCAAGGTTGTTGGAGGCGTTCACCGCTCGGATGAACCATTCTTTATCTGGTTTCTACTTATTTGGTTCAGATAGATAATCCCAGTTCAGAACATGCAAAGAAACTAGTTACTTAGAGGTAATGAGCTTATGGATTTTCAGAATGCCAGCATTCATTAGCATAGTGTTATGTACAGATGGTCTGCGATTTGTGGACTTTTTTCCAGTTTATAAACAAATCTGGAAAAGCAGAACATCAAAGACAATTAGATTTCATGCCACACAGCAGGTTCCTGATCAATCATTCTGGTTAGCTGGGGACAGAAGGTATGCAACTGATGAGCTTCTAGTTTTCTCACCAATAGGCAGCATGATGTAGTCAGATTGGAGAGGGAGCCTCCACTGGAAGGGGAACAGAATGATGCATTGTGGGAGATTATCTTACCTGAGACCTGGCTTACATATGACTATGTCTGCATGAGTCATAATATGTCACTTACTCTGACCTTTTATTAAGAACGTCTAGTATGTATATACATAAACCTTACACCTAAATGTTTATTTCCACCAGACAATGTGAGAATTTTCATGCTCCTATTCTTGTTCTTAATGTTCTATAAAAGAATGAGGAGAGTGGTGTTGTTAATCCTTTAGAAATGAAAAAACAAACAAACAAACAAAAAACAAAAAACCCAAAGACTAGTCTAGAAAGAAGAGAAAGCTGCATTAAAATACAGCTTTCCTCACATGCAGGACCTGAAGCCCCTTGACCTTTGAATTCTAGACTGGACCAACCCAAAAATCTACCGTCATATCCCACGGAAAATGCAAATCAGACCCATTAATTGGTATGATCTACCATGTGCTCCTACACTTCATTCCCAGCCCTCTCTTGGGATATGGTAGACTTGGTATCAAATGGAGTTGTTCATACATATTATAGATGCAACCTCAGCTTTATGACTTCTAAAGTGTCTCAATTCATCCCATTGCCTGTGATCATTTTCTTTCTGCTCTACTTGTCAGCAAGCTCCTTAAGAACATGAACAATATCTCAAATATCTCCCATCTAAGGATGTTCAATGGTACCTACTGAATAAATGTGCTAACCCAAATTGCTATCCATGCAGATTTAGAGGTTGGTGCAGTATACATACATGCACACATAGGAGAAAATGTCAAACTGTATTTTATGGATGGGGTAAGGGAGGGGTCCATTATTCTTTGCTTTAGTTCCCAGAGTTGAGCACATAGAAATGACCTAGAAGAGTGCGACTGCTCAGAGAGCCGTTCTTCAATATATTCTGGGAGCCACTAATATTTCATAATGGCTACACATTTTTCATACTGAATTTCGCATATTCACTTAAGATTTATGAATTATATTAGAGTAATAAATATTTTTTCACACTATAATAAAAAATGTCTTGGGAAGACAACCATATCTAGGGGACAGGGTAGAGAGACAGGTCTATTAGAGATGTATGAGTGGTAGAGCCAGGAAAAAGCTGAAGGCCACAGAAGTTCACAACGTGATCACTCCCTACATAAGCTCAAAGCTTTTGTCAAGTTAGCATCTTACAAAAAGCAAGACTGATTGTGTTTTTGTGAGAAAATGGGGAGAAGAATGAGGTCTGCATTCCAGCTGCTGAGTAGCTGAACTGAGATGGCACCCAAGGACATGAGGTGGGGACAGCCTGCGCCAGGCAGAGGTGAAGATGGGATTCCAGGAACCACGAGGAAGCCTCTGGATTCGCACATGCCAGGACGCTGGTCTAACCAATACATTTCTCATTCGCTTTAGGTTATAGTGTGAGTTTTGATCAAATGGATTATTTCCCAGCCTAATAATGATATCTAGCATTTCATGAACACTTACCATGTGCCAAATACTCTTTTTAGGCACTATACATGTGTTAGTTAATTTAATCCTAAAAGAATCTCTATGAGGAAAATACCATTTTTATCACCTCCATTTTACAGACAAAGAAACACAGATGTTAAGTACCTTGCCTAAACCACATATACACACACATACACAAAACACACATACTCACACACATATATACACATAAACACACATAGAGAGACATAATTCATTCCAAGTTTAAGTCTTACTTTTATCCATTAAGCTCAGTTATCCTATCATTTGCTAGATTTGGGTGGAACGACCATTGACTCTTTGCAAAATTACACTGAAATACAGAAACTCATCACTATTGAAGAAAATTTTGAAAACATATTTTGGATTTTTATGATCATTCCTAAGGAAGAATTGAAAACAATTTTCTTGGGACTGGCAACATTGTTAGAATAAGGGTATTGTCTCTCAGGTGGGTGATTTAAAGGACAGCTCTCAGTTGAATGCACACACTCCAGTTATATCACTACTGTCAAATGTTCAGAATGTGACCCGAATTATTTTGACATCAAAAACTTACTCAAGCTCAGTATCTGTCCACAGATAGGTCATGAGAAGTTAAGCTAGCCCCCTGAACATCATCTGGGGTCTCATTTTGCTTTTGGTGCTGCGTAGATATGAGTACAGCATGTACCCATGAAGTCCTGCTGTGGCGATACATCCTAATGTGTTAAAATTGTTTAAGAAGCTGACTGGATCTAAGTCAACTGGGGAACTCAGAGGAAAGCATTTGCTTTTCTGAGAAAAGGGACTGGTATTTCTGTTCTTGTGACTCTATTGGACATGAATGTTATTCTAACAATATGGCAGCAATCTTGTGATCATGAGGAAAAGGCAAAGAAAACCACAGTGCTGTCGGCTATTGTCTTTACACTCGCATGTGAACATTTTGTCATTCAATACATCATCTTATTTGATCCTCACAGCAACCTCAAGATAGGCAAAGAAAATCTAATGCTTCCCATTTTACCCATTATATGATTTGCCTAAGGCTATATGCTTGGGAAATGGTAGCACTAGAACTAGTAGCCCTCAAATACATATATATTTTTTTCTACCACAAGGCATTGGTCATGTTCTTAGGCTTCTTACTGACTACATGAAAAGCTGCTACTTAATATTTGCCTAATTTGACTTGGCATTGTCTAATAAGTCTCCACTGGGACTGAACCGTTACAGAGTGATGCTTCTCTGCTCACAATGGGGCATATTCTTGCCTAATGTTAGTTTAGGCCATTACTTGCTTTGCCACTTTCAGATTAGATGTCACCTGTCCTCTCCTCTCTCCTTGATAATATTTCTTTCAAGTTATTTATAACAGTACTATCATGTTTCCCCTTTTGTCTTGCTTTTCTTTCCAGGCTCTACAGATTGATTTTAAAGCCACCTACACTGCAGTTTCTTCAATTTAGCTCCAGTTCTCTGATTATGCATCACAAAAGGAAACAGAAATTCAGCTTAATTGTGAAGCCATTGCAGCAGAACCAAGCACATGATAGAAAACCTCATGATCACAGACAGAATGACACTCACTGCTGCTGAATGAAATGACAGACATCCGTACCTCTGCAGAAGCCTGAATACTGATTACGGAACTTTATGTTCTGACATTGTGTGTCTCTTGTCAGACAGTGTTGTCCTTTACTTTCCCCACTTCAGTTGTGAAAGTCAGGTGCAGTCTCATACTATTTTTTTTAATTCATTATGACAAGTAAATGGTCTCTGGGAAAGTGAACATCCTCATCCACTGTTTACTGAAACTGTAACACTGTCATGAGTAAAGAATGAAACATATTTACTTTAATGTAAAGAGTTTGCAGAATGATGATCAGAGGAAAAGAACATTAAACAGAAGAAACATAAATATAAGAATGGGGAGAGAGACGTAATCCAAAGACGGCTTGTAAGGGAGATTACATGCTGCCATTTGCTTTTCAGCTGTGTTTTCCATAGTGGGACATATCTTGCTCTTTGTTACTTCTACTTTTGCTTTTTCCATCTGCAAAGGGGGAAACAATCTGCTTTTGAATCTCTAGTGAAGCACCACCTAGAAGATGCTGCCAAAGCTTGATATCTGAAACACAGTGTGATGTGCCCTTTCATCTTAAAGGATTATTTTCGGCTGGGCAGACCTCTCTAAGATAGATTATAAGGAGCTGGCTTTTAGAGGCACTGAAAACTGCTTCTGTATTCACATTTAGCCCCTCCCTCCATTATCTGAGGTATGTAAATAATGTTTTAAAGTGATGATGTGAGAATATTAAGTTTTCATTTCCTGTTCCTGTTACCATGTAATATATCTTCAAGTGCTGAGAAAATATCTTACTAAACCATTAAAGATTCCAAATGTTGATACATAAACAGGTGTTAAAAGCTGATGCCTGAGTTACATACAATTAATGATACACAGACATATATCACACATACATGTACATGTACCACTGGAGAAATCAAATCTACAAAGAATATTTCTGTCAGTGAGTAAAAGGCTAATAATGTAATGATCTCCAAAGGAAATGCAGGGACACATATGGATGAGCTTGGATTCCATATATTGGGTGGCTAAGAATGAATTAGCATAATTATAAATTTGTTCCAATTACAGAAGGTAATTATCGGAGACCAGCTTACAGCATTATCAAAATTAAAACAGCAAAGTGCATCTATATTCCAGGTAGATGCCATTGAGTTAATCGTCCTGAAAAAAAACCAAAAAGACTCTACACCTATTCATCTTCTGTTCCTTTGATTACCAGACACTCTATCCAAATTTCCTCTCAGCTGACAGACACAAAGTCACCATGAAGGAAGAAAAACATTTTGAAAATCATGCTTAATATAATAAAACAACTGCAAAACAACCAAATTCAAACTCTAAAGTCTTGTATGGATTATTTATCCAGATCAGCGGTTCTGAGAGTGCTTTTAAATTTTAGATAGGAATTCACATTGCCTCTTGTGCTCTCTCCAAAATACTAATTAGGAATAAAGTTGTGACTAAACTTGTCATTACCTGCTCCAAACAAAAGTTCTTTATGCAGAAATCAAGCGCTATTTTATTACAATACAAAGGTAGACACACTGCTGTTCATATTATTTGTTTTCATTTGGCTTCCCATTATAAATGTAACCTGTTGCTTTGTTAACCATTGCCAACCTGGAAAGAATAAAGTCAAGTCAACATATTTTGAAAAGGAGTCAACAGATTTGGTTTTCAAATTGTAGAACTAAAAATGCAATTCCACTTAATGAACTGAGATGATACATTTATGTTAGAATATGCCTAGCAATTAAGGAAACAAATATAACAGTGACACTCAGGAGATCACAGATTAATAAGACAGACAAAAACGCATTTCCACTGTAACTAAGCAAAATGGTTTTACTATTATGAAGGATGGTGAACTCAGTGGAGGTGGGGCAAGGAAAAGGGGAGGAGAAGAAAAGGGACAGAAGGGAGACTCACATTTTATACATATTGATGGTCCAATATATATTAGATGTGTTAGATAATATTCTAGGTTTTTTCTCATCTTGAACCACTTGGTGAGTTAGACATCGTTAACTATGTTTTTATTATCTAAAAATAACTGAACATCAAAGAACTTAAATATGCCAACATATTCAAAATTCTGCCATCTATTATTTTATTTTAAGTTTCGGGATACATATGCAGAACGTGCAGCTTTGTCACATAGGTATACATGTGCCATGGTGATTTGCTACACCTATCAACCTGTCATCAAGGTTTTAAGCCCTGAATGCATTAGGTATTTGTCCTAATGCTCTCCCTCCCTTTGCCCTCACATCCCCCAACAAGCCCCAGTATGTGTTGATCCCCTCCCTGTGTCCATGTGTTCTCATTGTTCAACTCCCACTTATAAGTGAGAACATGCGGTGTTTGGTTTTCTGTTCCTGTGTTAGTTTGCTGAGGATAATGTCTTCCAGCTCCATCCACATCCCTGCAAAGGACATGATCTCATTCCTTTTTATGGCTGCATATTCCATGGTATATATGCCCTACATTCTCTTTATGCGGTCTATCATTGATGGGCATTTGGGTTGGTTCCATGTCTTCGCTATTGTAAATAGTGCTGCAATAAACATACATGTACATGTGTATTCATAGTAGAATCAAAATTCTGCCATCTTTAAAAAATAGGTAAACACAATCCCTCTTTTCCCTTCATGGCCAATCTATGTTGAATTATATACCAAATATTCACCCCTTATCATCATATCCATTCTATCAAATCACTGCGATGGGTCTTGCTAAGGTCATTAAGGATTTTCAAGCTATTACATTGAGTGCACATTGATCTGTATTCTTATTTGACTGTTAAGGGTAACGACGGCTATTCTTGAATTCGTTCTTTCACCTGTTTTTATAATACCATATATTCTTTCCTCCTCCCACTCTGGCCACTCCTTCTCTATTGAAACATTCAGTGTTGTATTTCTTCAAATCTCAGGTTTAGGCCCTGTTCCACATCTCACTGTAAAACACCTCCCCACATGATCATATGCAGACTCCTGTCATTCATGGTCATACACTGAACATTCCCAGATTGACATCTTCAGTTCATTCACCCACTTGGGCTGCAGACTCTGGTATTCAGAGACTTACTACTCAGTGTCTACTTTTGTGTGCCTCAAAGGTACTTTCAGCTCAACATGTCAAACTGGACTTGGATTTTTTTTTCTGCATAAATAAGAAAGGGAGAGATGATTTCCTTACCTGTTTGACGTTAAAATATTTGAAACTTATCATATGAGAAACAGAGATTCACTGAAAACATTTAAAGGGCTGGTGATAATATTACATTTAAAAGATCACTTTTGACATAATGTATAGAACACATGGGATGGAGAGGGGCAGGCACAGCTCGCAAAAGAGAGGTCATTAGGACACTAACAGTGGCAGGGAGAAATTATAGTGACTTGAATGGAAGGTTTATAATGTGTATAAAGAATCTTGTTAAGGAATTAGGGGGGTAAAATAGGATGGATAGAAATTTGTAACCTACTTGCTATTAGATTTAAGGAGACGGGCATCAAAATTTGGCACCCATATTTCCAACTTAGACAAGTGATATAGGGAACACCAGGTAAAAATGTCATTATTGCATGCTGTACTGGTAGGTACTGACTGATTATCAGCTTGGTCCCTGATATACAAAGAGCACCCTGAAAATCAATAGAGTGAAATGAAGAAAAAGAGAGAACAAGAGAGATCAAACTAAACGTGGCCATAGAAAAATAGGCTAAGGATGTGAATAATTAATTCAATGATGCATATAGTTAAGTTTAAAATGCACATAAGGCATTGAAATAAATCTCTTCAACACAGATAAGTCATGAGCTCCAGACCTACTTAACTACTTTTTCAACATATTTATTCAAGCCTTCAGCATACATTCTATCAGAAACTGTAGACAGATTGAAATCATGCAAAAAGTGTAAAATGGAAAGAAGTGGGAGTGGAGAGGGTGTGGGTTAGGACACAATCCTGAAGAAAAGAAGCACCTTAAGATCAAGAAAGGGAAGAGGAGAATGCAGAAATGTGCTGATTGTAAGGTAAGAGACAAATTAGAAATTCACGAATCATGAAAAATAAGAAAAAAAAAAAATTTAAGTACTGAAAATTAGCACTGGAGTTAAAAGTGAGAAGTGAGTCTGGGTAAGGTGCCAGGCTCCACTTCAACAAGAAGCTCCTTCCACAGTATGTTAATTAAAATCAGTTTAAAGGATTCCACTCATCTTCGTTATTTTTAATGCAAATAATTATAACAATAAACTACACTTTCCCACTCTGTTTTCTCAATATTCACTAAAACTTCTCCAGAGTCAACTGTCCTCTTGAAAAATAAAGTGGCATCTCTAACTCACTCACAACTGCAAAACAAACCCCAGACACATAAAATATTAAAATGTAATAAGTGCAACCACAAAAGTACTGTAAGAAAGCATTGATAACTATTCTTGTAATATTAGGATGAGGAAGGATTTACTGCATGATATAAAAACGAGAAGCCATAAAGACTATTACAATTTAAAAGTTCTATATAGAAAAAATTGTAAATATGGAAAAAATGTTTAAAAAATGTTTGCAGCATGACAAAGTGTTGTTACACCAACACAAAGTATGATATTAAAGATATTTTGCATTCAATAAGAACAATAATGGTCAGTATGTTGAACCAGTATGTACTGCCTGGTCTGTAATATATAAAAAGCACCCAAAAATCAATAGGAAATAAAATTCCAACAAAGATGATCTAAGTACTTGAATAGATTATGTAAAGGAGGAAAAACACAAACGAAGAACTTACCTATAAAAGTCATTCATCCTTACCTATGAAAATGAGATATTACTTGTCATGGCAAATATTGAATCTAAGGTTTGCCAAAGTGTAGAAACAGAAGTTTCTATTCACTTTTGATGAATCTAAATTAGTGCATTCCTTGTGTAGGACAATCTTACAACTTTTATCAAAACTGAAAATGTTTCTATCATTTAATGTAAAATTCCACTGACTCCAGTGGAATAATCATTAGTAAAAGATCCAGAGATATGTGCTAAGAATAACTTTAATCACAACTTTGTTTATAGTAGTGAAGAAATTAGAAACAAACCAAATGTTCTTCACTCGATTAAATCAATTATGGCACATTTTCTCAAAGGAAATACTACGCAACCACCAAAAAAATATGCCTTTCTATCATAATAGAATTGGAAATATCTCCATGGGACATTCTTGAGCACAAAAAGTAATCAACAAACTGTCCTGTTATTATGTCTACATTCAAAGATACAGATTAGTACCTGGAAGGTAGGTCAACAAATGTTATTTAAAAATTTTGGTGATTGGTATTTTCTTCTTATAGGTTCCTAGATGGCTATAATTTTCTGTATGAGCTATTTATCAAGTATTTCTGGCTCTCTGTTTTACAGGTAGATTGCATTTGCTGGCCCCGTTGTAGTTTGGCAGGATTACGTGTCTAGCTCTGCCTAGTTGTCAGTAGAAGAAACTTGTTAGTTCCAGGACAAAGAAGTCAGTTTCCTGTATTGAGATCTCCCAGACTTTTCTCTTCCTCTCTCTGCCACAACAGCGAGCTAACAATGTTTTGGAAAATGGTACTCCATCAGCCCTGAAACTATAGTAAGAGTGTCATGAAACACAGCATCCAGCTGACTGTGATGACCCTATAGCATGAGAGAAAAATAAATCTTTCTTGTGTTAAGCCGCTGAGATTTCTAAGTTGTTTGCTACTTTATGGTAATTTAGACCATCCTATTTTCTGCAATCTATATTATGTTTATAAGCAGGGGAAAAAAGCTATTTTCATTAAATGAATGCATGTTCCAAGTATGAAAAAAAAAAAAAAAAAAAGTCTAAAGCTCTGGGTCTCTAAGAAGTAAACAAATTCTCTTATATTGTTTTTGTTTTTTAGTTCTATAATGTATTAACTAGAAACCAATCTATTTCTAGATGCCTAGCAGGCTAAGTCTCATACTACATTTTGCTTTCCCAGCTATCTTCCCCTAGTTGTTTTAGACAATTATTTTATTTTTGCATAATCTTACACAGGGTGGATCATGGATAACGAACCACTGCATCAAAACTCTAGGCTCTAAATCCACAAAAGGAAATTTAAATGAAATTACGTTGCCTTTACATGTCATAGGTACTTCAGTTGACCATGCAATTTCACTAACCAAATTGAGTTTTCATTTCTGTTTCTATTTTTTTAATAACACAGGTAGTTTCATGAGTTACAAATATTCCAAGAGGAATCCAAAAACAAGTCGCTTTGCACATCTAACATTTTCTCATTTGGGGAGGGTGTTTATGTTTCTCATCTTAATCAGCCTGGTCAATTAAATTGGACAGTTTTCTATTTGTTTCTATCCAGTTTATCCTCCTCCTCTTTGCATTCTGGTTTTTATGAACTAGCTCAGAGCTGTGGTTTGGGCTTCACAACACTACAGGGAACGTTTAAAAAATAAACTAAATTGCCTTTGTGACTTTTTTTTTTTTAAACTTGCTGAAAATGAGATTTTCAACAGCTTCCATTCCACAGCCCCCTCCTTCGTTTTTAATTTAAATTTTGGTACTAAAATGAGTTTACAATATTCTATTAATATCGCTAGGGAAGACACTTCTTTCCAATGCAGTGTACGGATTAGTCCACAATTCTCCTCACTCCAATCCTTCATTATTATTTGACTTTAGTAATGCCTATATAGATAAAATATTTAGCAATTTATTTGCCTTTAAAAATCCTCCTTTCTATATTACTTATTTCTTTGTAGGCACACATTTACAAAAAAAAATTAAATTCCCATGCAACCTTCATTCCACCATAAAATATTGCTTGAAGGAGGAAGTGGTCATATATTTATAAGCAGGGGAAAAAAGCTATTTTCATTAAACAAATACATGTTCCAACTTTGAAAAACTTGAAACACCCTGAGATGAGGGCACTTGGACAGTCAATCCCTAGTAATCCATTCGAGAAGGAAATATCCCTAATAATCCATTCAAAAGGGAAAACCATGATCAAAATTGTCAAAAAATATATATATAAACAAGTTTGGAATTAAATATTTATTTTGTGAAAAATAAATGTATATATGAACAGATTAATGTACATATGAAAAGGATATACGGTTCATAATTAACCAAATACAGGGTAAAAAGTAGTAATATGCTAGAACATAAATGTATACATTATATATCCTCACAGATAATTCATAAATCCAATAATTTACATCAACATTATTTAGAGTTACTTCTGTTTAATACTTACCTATTCAGTCCCTGTGAGATCAAAGCCCTTTTCTTCCTCTGCAAAATGAAAAAAAAGAAAAAAAAAAAAAAAAGGCACCTTCTCTCCCCTACCTCATGGGCTTTTGGGAGGCTGAAAATGAAACTGGAGGATTAAATGAAACTAGAGGATGAAATGAAACTAGAGAATGAAACGGGAGGATGAAAAGCTTTTTGTAAAAGTAGAAAGCAATAAATTAAAATAATCTGGTAGCAGATATCCAAAACCCATGGTCTCATTTGGGTGTAACATCAACAGTTCAAAGGGATGGAGACCAGAACAGCAGCAGCTTGTACAGGATCCTGCATGCCACTCAAGGGGCTTACATTCAACCTTGAAGGCATTCATGAGCCATTCAAAGGAGGAACCAAAGGCGTTCTGCTTAAGAAAACTCATTCTGACAGCAAGGCAGACAGTGACAGGTGACACTGGGGGTTTGAGATGCCAGAAAGGAAGTCGTAACTCCTTTAAGGGGGATAAAGGATGAGAGCTTGAATAGCACAATGTGGTTAAGTTGGAGAAGATATAACACAAAAAATAGCATTGATAACTAGTGATAATTTAGAATGAGAGAAAAGGCTGGACACAGTGGCTCACATCTGTAATCCCAGTACTTTGGGAGGCCAAGGCAGGAGGATGGTTTGAGGCCTGGAGTTTAAGACCAGCTGGGGCAACAAAGCAAGACTCTGTCTCTATAAAAACTTAACAAAGTAGCTGGGCGTGGTGGTGAACATCTGTAGTCCCGCCTATTTGGGAGGCTGCAGTGGGAGGATCACTTCAGCCCGGGAATTTGAGTTATGATCAAACCACTGTACTCCAGCCTGGATGACAGAGGAAAACTCATCTCTAAATAAATAAAAAATAAAATAAAATAAATTGGGAGAAGAGATGAAAGAACCCTAAAAATGACTCAAAAGTTTCTAGCTTTGGCAACTTGATTAATGGGTCCAGATCTTCAAGGTCAAATGCCTTTTCGTACATGTCATTGTTGAGGTAGTATGGGACACTTTCAAGAACCAATCATTGGGCCAGGTGTGGTGGCTCACGCCTGTAATCTCAGCACTTAAGGAGGCTGAGGCTGGTGGATCCCCTGAGGTTAGGAGTTCAGGACCAGCCTAGCCAACTTGGTGAAACCCCGTCTCTACTAAAAATACAAAAATTAACTGGGCGTGGTGGCATGTGGCTGTAATCCCAGCTACTTGGGAGGCTGAGGCAGGATAATTGCTTGAATCCAGAAGCTGGAGGTTGCAGTAAGCTGTGATTGCACCACTGCATTCTAGTCTGGGCCATAGAGCGAGAAAGACTCCATCTCAAACAAACAAACAAGAACCAATCATTGACTTAGGCAATTGGACTCAACCCAATTAAAACAAACATCCAAGCAACATGCAGCAAACTGTTTCTGATTTGAGAACAAAGCCCATTTTACCCCAGCATCTGTAGAATCATTGTCAGTGAAAACTGCTTCTTTGTGGGCTTTTGGTTGGTGGTGACAATTTTACAGGTAAAACTACAAAATAACTGCAGTTCTTGAGTTAAGATGAAACTATTCTCCCCTTCAAATATATCTGACTTTCGACTGTGTTCAGTAAGTGGAGTACACAAACATCAGAAGTATCACATCCGGAATGTCAGCACCCCTTTGAAGAGGGCAATCAATGATTTTCTGGATGCAAGACAGGACTGTAACCAGTTTTTAATAAACAAAAGTTCAACATCTGGCTGGTGGTCACAACTCATTTGCTAATAGCCTGTTCTTTTCAGTATATAAACCACACTCTTTTTAAAAAATAAAAGTTTATAGGAGGCTCTTTACCTCATATTTTCAAATCAATCACCTCTCATCTGCAACTTTCTACTACTGTGAGTAGGGCACACCAAAATAAACAACCATTCCATACTTCCTTTAATCACTTTACAAAGTGCACAGGACCTAGCACAGACATGGTGGCATTTTGTGGGGAACAATTACCATCAAAATCTTTCTCCCATTTTATAAATCATTCTCTCTTTTTCTGTCTTTATCTCTTTCTCTCCCACATTTACATGTATGCACCATAACCACTACATACATACATCACTGCTGCATTTGCTACATACATATGCCACCACTGCTTACACCTCTCACCACCACCAGCACCAGAGCATGCCAGACTCTCAGACACGGTTACCGAAAAAGAACACCTTCTTTATTTTCCTGCAGAGTTTTAGCTGGACATGAACACTCACATGCCACCTTTAAGCCAGAAGGCTCAAACTGTCAAATCTCACAGTTGCTATTGCAATCAATGGTGTCACTCTGTTCAGTGTTTAAGACCAGCAGAAATGTGAGCTGTTAGAATCATTTTCTAGAATACCCTGAATTGGAATAAGGACAGAAAGGAAACTTAGCCAAGAAGGACTAAAAAGATCAGCTAATCATTTTCTACTAGGCTTTTAGCCACCTAAAGAATAGGAATGTGTTGACTGTTTGTCCTCTGCTCTCAGCAGTACTTCTGGTGTGCATCAGTAACTCCTCAAGTGAATTCATTCATTGGTGTATCTGTACACACTGGCTGGTAATAAGGAACCCCCCTTCATGATGCTCTAAAACAGCGGTCCTCAACCTTGTTGGCACCATGGACTGGTTTTGTGGAAGAGAATTTTTCCACGGACCTGGGGTGGGGGAGGTAGGGGATGGTTTCAGGATGAAACTGTTCTACCTCAGATCATCAGGCATTAGACAGATTCTCATAAGGAGCGTGCTACCTAGATCCCTCACATACGCAGTTCACAAGAGAGTTTGCGCTCCCCTGAGAATCTAATGTTGCTGCTGACCTCACAGGAGGCGGAGCTCAGGTGGTAATGCTCCCTCGCCTGCTGCTCACCTCCTGCTGTAGGGCCCAGTTCCTAACTGGCCACCTACTGATACTGGCCCATGTAGGGACTGGGGACCCCTGTTCTAAAGCAGCTAAGTAGTAAAAGCCTCGCCTCTCTAACAAACTTGTGACTGCAGAGTGACCATTTCTAACTTTCCATTTTAGAGCTGTGAGCTATTCATTTTTAGCCCAGATTTGCTCACGGAAAAATGTTAGTGGGGTGCAATACATTTATGCAGGGAAGACTTAGTGTTACCTGCTCTGGGCTGTGCATCTTTCTGTCCCTATCATGACCCTGCAACTATACAACCCTTTCCCTGACAGTGTTTATTTTGCTTTAAACTAAGGCTCATCTCAAAGCTCATATATATATATATATATATATATATATATATATATATATATGCACAAATCACAGCTAAACACAGTTGTTCACTTTCTCTTCCACACATTTGCAATCTCTATCAACCTTGGCAGTAAAGCAATATCACCTGAGGGCATCATCTGCTTTACAAACTACTGCAACTTCAATAAAGCACAGGTCTGGCTTTACGATACTGGTCTAGGCTGTGAGTATAACTACAGATGGGGCTGCCAGACCACCTCTTATCATAGAACCAGATTTCACTTAAATCAGTCTAAACCACTATGCACAGTTCTTTTCCTTTTTTTTTTTTCTTTTTTTTTGAAAGCTTTTGTTTAGTTCTTTTTGGACTCTACTAAATATAAGAGATACAAAGGAGTTTACTCCCTAGGCATTTCATAGAGAAAATGCTGGAATGGATACACATTTATGAGAGTAATCAGTCCTGGCATCAGAAAACGTATTTTGCAACCCATTGCTATTTTTTTCTGTGAGAAGATAATGTTGGCAAAATGATGCTAGTTCCTTAGCCCCAGCATGTGGAGTGGCAGGAGGAGAAGCGCCGTCAATCAGGCAATAAGTGGAATGTACCCTCTTGGTCAGGACAGTCCCAGGTTTCACTGATGGAGCCCATCAGGAATCCCAGAAAGGAAGTGTGTGGAGTGAGAACATCTTTAACTAAATAGATACATTTCTCAGTTTGATTATTTATCAAATGACACATAGTTCACCTGTAACTGAGGATGGTTACCAACAGTGGTAAAATGCTATAAGGCAGGAAAGATAACTAGATGGAAGCTTTTCTCCAAGTTGACAGGAAGTCCCATGTGCTGTGCGTGATGAACAGGCTGACCCAGGACTCTTTAGCTTTCCCAGTAATGCAGGGGATTGGCTCTAGAATCTGACATAAGGATCAATGTAGAAAAGGTGGCTAAAGAAACTGGCATTAAGCCTAAAGCAGGATAAGGCCAGGAAGAAAAGTGAATCGTTGCAGATATCAGTCTTAAAGTAGTAGATTTCTCTTCTGTCATGGTTTCTTTCTACCGAACCCTCCTGAGACTGGGGCGATTCCCCACAAAATCTCTCTCAAGGATATCAACCTAAAAGGAAACCAGGAACAAAGAGGACATTAGAACCAAGCTGCCTACTCCAAGACATGGAGCCAAGATCATGCCATTTTCTCTCTTCTCAGCAAAGGATGTCTCATTATTTCAACCATTAGAAATGGCCAATGCATCCAGTATGCCAGTCCCTTTCCAATAAACGCCTCTCTACATCTGCATCAATGAATCCCATAGACATTTCTTGTTTGAGGCAACTCTGTGTATAGAATGTTCTTGCAGCATTTAATCTGAAATAATTGCCAGAGGAATTTACAAGTCTTTTTTTTTTTATTTTATTTTTTTTTAACCTTACAGGGTCTCACTCTGTCACCTGGGCTAGAGTACAGTAGCATGATCATAGCTCACTGCAGGATTTAACTCCTGGGCTCAAGCTATCCTCCCACTTCAGCCTCCCAAGTAGCTGGGACTCTAGGCACAAGCCACCATGCCTGGCTAGTTTTTTAAATAAACTTTTTTGTAGAGAAGGGGTCTCACTATGTTACCCAGGCTGGTCTCGATCTCCTGACTCCTGGCAATCCTCCCAGCTAGACCTCCCAAAGTGCTGTGATTATAGGTGTGAGCCACCATGACTGGCATAGAAGTCATTTTCAAATTGTCCACATTTATCTAGGACCCTCAGCTAGTGATTGAAACTTCTAAAGACACATCTTAGGTCTGGAGATTTGCAGGGAGAGGGAGTACAGTGGCTTGCTCTAAGCTGGTTTTACGGAATAAGAGCAATTAGAATCCAGTAGAGTTGGGCATCCAGCAGCAGGTGGTTGTCAGCCCGACTTTGCTGTAAATAGCCCCAAGGGGAGGGACTCTACTTATTCCCACTCCTCCTCCCTAGTGGACCAGTCCCATAGCATTATTTTATCTAGATGGATTACATATAGGTGCAACTCTGCTCCTCTCTGGTTCTCTTCTTTCCCGTTTCCCTTGTTTTACAACATAAGCTAACTCCCAGTGGAATCAGAGTGATGAAGGGGTGCCTTTGGTTCTGCATACATTACAGGGATCAAAACTAAATGCTGGGTGATAAACACCACCAGAGAGCACAGAATGCTCCAGGAGAAAATGATCTTTAATGGAATCGTTCTTAAAAGTATCTGCATGTGGCAACATTAAATACCCATGAAGTCATGGTTACAGATCACAGACCTCAAATGCATGAATATTAAAGAAGAAAATAGCTGTGAAGCAACTAAAAGTGAGTGGAAGAAGTTACTAACAGAAAACCACATTCATCCAGTTTACTTCCTTTTATACGACCAGCTCTAGGCAAAACCGTAATATATAAAACCTTTTCTTCTAGATTCATGTTTCATCCTTTCCCTGTTCTCCCTATGCTCCTTAATCATTCCATTTCTATCATGCTCTGCCTACAGAGGTAGGATCCGAAAATAATTAGGAGAGTGCATAAATGACACAGCCCCTGGATATTTGCATTTTAATTGGGAAAAAAGGTTTAATGTAAGGAATGACTTTCCAGTAGTGAAATTTCAGGCAAAAATGGGAAAATGAAGGCTAGGTGGAAATGGATGGAAGTTTTGGGAAGTGAACTCTTCCTTAAATCATACCCCTTAAATGGTTTTCTTCATTCAGGCCAGTTCTTGTCCTTGGAGCTGACTGCTGCTCTATTCTTTTCCTTCCCAAGAATGGGTAGTGGTGGCCTTGGGAAGGGGGGTTCCTTATAGCTTGGGTATATCAAGCTTTTCAGGGCTTGACTCTGCAAAAGTGTGATTACTATTCATGCTTTTCATAACACTTTCTCCATTGTTCTAGCAATTACATCAGCAATACAAAGGCACCAATTAGAAGCCATTCTCATGGAACACGCACTTGCTGTGGAGACAAGATCCATTTAAATCACCATCACCTTCAAGATGCCACATGAGCTCATACCTCCACATAGATGCATGTGTGTGGGTGTGCATGTGCACATACATATGTGTGCTTGCACAGATGAACCTTAAAGATTCAAGTCAAACAATAAGTAGGGGAACAGAACTGAATTGCTGTGAGAAGTCAGCATGATACCACGCCCACAACATATCACTTGGTTTACTAGTTCTACCTTGTTCATGTTTGTTTCCATGATCATATTGTTATGTCATGGTAATAACCAAAGACATAAGTCTTCATTTCACAAAATTGATCTCAAACCTAAGAGAAGAGGAGGTCACTTTACCTGCTATATTGTCTAAACAAATCCAGAGAGGGATCTTGAGACGTTTAATCACGGGGCTGTCATTTGGTTTGAGTAAGCATATTTTCCCTTCATTAGATTTAATATACGATCTCATTATAGAAATCTGACACTCCGTACTGACTCTCAACTCATAAATCAGCTTCTACTTCTGTTCCTACAGCCCAAGAGGGGGGAAAAAACTATAGCAAAGTGTGATAAAAATGTATAGCATTACATTGTCTCAGCCACTCAGAAATGCCACTCCACTTCCCATTCTCATTGTTGATGTATCCTACTTCCACTGCCACGTGAACTATCACACCGACTTCCATTTTTCTATGCAATCAGACATTTAAAAACTAAGTCACCCATGAATTCTTCCCTTTAAGGTCACTTCCTAACTTTTCTCCACCTGATCACATCAGCTATTCTTTATTTTTTATCATCATGCAACATCTATCATTTATTATGTGTAACATCATTATGCAGCATCTGGGTACTTGCAGACCACCAGCCTGTCTATTTGTAGAGCACCTGCCCTACAACATGTCTTGTACTTTGTCCAGTCTTAAGTGGGATGGAAGAGACTAGCAGACATATCCCCTGGCTTCAAAGATGGTGCAATACACGTAGGAAATAAATACCATAATTTTTTTTTTTTTTTTTTGAGATGGAGTCTCGCTCTGTCACCCAGGCTGGAGTGCAGTGGCTTGATCTCGGCTCACTGCAAGCTCCGCCTCCTGGGTTCACACCATTCTCCTGCCTCAGCCTCCCGAGTAGCTGGGACTACAGGCACCTGCCACCATGCCCGGCTAATTTTTTTTTTATATTTTTAGTAGAGACGGGGTTTCACCGTGTTAGCTGGGATGGTCTCGATCTCCTGACCTTGTGATCCACCCATTTCGGCTTCCCAAAGTGCTGGGATTACAGGCGTGAGCCACCGCACCTGACCAAAAATACCACAATTTTAATCCCAGCTGAAGAGGTTTTCTTAATGTTGGATGTACATGTTGACATATCTATAATAAATAGAAATCACTCATGAAATATCTATTTACTGACACAATATATTTCCACTTAAAATTTTAAAAGATTATAAATGAATAATTTCTTACATAGACAAAAATAAGCTGTTTCTCTGTTTTGTAACATTTTTATCTTTCCAGGATCATTAGTCTACTGAGGTCATATAACAAGAATTTCAGTCTCAAAGAGGAAGAAAACCTAGAAAAATATGAATTATGTTAGGGATTAGATATTAAAAATACATGTTAGCTTACTGGTAATATTTTGATGCTTTCCTGTGTAACATGTATGTAGTCATTATGTCTTTGGTGGTAATATGTATAGAGCACATTCTTTAAAAACTTTCTATTCCTACTTGTCTTTTTCCAAGCTTCATTTAAATTTAAATCTTACTTAGGAAGTTATAATAGTGTACATGGTTAGTCCAATAATTCTTTAGACTAAAAATTCCCCTCTCTAAATGTCAAATTTATAGATATTTGCTAGTATTAAATTGCTATGAAAATAATCACAATATTGACTAGGCATGGTGACTCATGCCTACAGTCCCAGCACTTTGGGAGCCCAAGGTAGGAGGATCACTTAAGGCCATAAGTTTGAGGCCAGCTTGGGCAATATAACAAGATTTTGTTTCTACAAACAAAATTTAAAAATTAGCCAGGCATGGTGGCACATGCTTGCACTCTCAGCTACTCAGGAAGCTGAGGTGGGAGAATTATTGGAGCCCAGGTGTTCGAGGTTACAGTGAGCTATGTTCCTGCCACTGCGCTCCAGCTGAGAGACAGAGCAAGACCCTACCTCTAAAAAAATAAAAAATAATGATCACAATATTATATCAGGCAAAATACTGGTAATACCTAAGAATCATAATTTATAACTGGAAATTAGCCCTTCAGATTTCTTGGCCATAAGGATCATAAAGCTTCATATTATCCCCTTTCTGCAAATGGAAATAAGTGTAAATATATACTGTACCTAAGAACATGATTTGGCCCAAGGTGCAACAAACAAATAAACAACAATAGCAACAAGAAAATCTCTAGCAATTTCAAACTTTTAACCAGGACTCTGTGTAGACAGAATGGTCATCAAAAAACAACTGGTTCATTCATGTATGTACACATATATATGTATGTGTATGTATGTGTGTGTGTATATATATAATTAAAGTGTTTGCTTTCTACACTAGAATTCTCTTTTCATTAACTATCAACTTCTCAGAAACCTGATATACCATATGGCATTGTCTGGTTACAATGGCATGGAATAAAGGTTGGAGGCAATAAACAAAGTATGTCCTATTGAACACACACCCTTTGCACTGAAGTTGCTTGGAGGCAATAAAGTAAAGTATGTTTTGTTGAACACACTTTACATACACATACATATATATAAGCTCGATGTGGTGCATCATTAATCCTAGCACTTTGGGAGGCCGATGTTTGAGGCTAGGAATTTAAGACCAGCCTGGGTAACAAAGCAAGACCTCGTCTCTACAAATAAATTACGAAATTAGCTGGGTGTGGTGTCATGTGCCTGTAGTCTCAGCTACTCAGGAAGCTGAGGCAGGAAAATTGTTTCAGCCCAGAAGTTGGAGGCTGCAATGAGCTATGATCTTACCACTGCACTCCAGCCTGGGCAGCATGGCAAGAACACATCTCTAAAAACAAACAAACAAACAAACAAACAGGCAATTTATTATGGTAAAGTGCTAAATATGGTTCTAGACTACTCTATCTGAAAATTAACACTTGTTTTGGGAGAGGCGTGTGTATGTGTATACGTATGTACATTATTAAAAATCTGCTGAGAGACAAAAAGACTAAGAAGGCATATGTGAACTTTACACTTTTATAAAGATTGACAAACTATAGCGCCAAATTCTTCCTGAACTGTGCTGCTAAAGCTCCCTGTGTGTGGTGTAGAGTAGATACTTTATACATTGAAAAATGTCCTGCTATTGGTATTTATGTCCCTGGGATTGAAAGAGTAAGGGGAGAGACACAGATTCTAGATTAGATCCAAATGCTATGGTGACAGGTGCAGCTCCCCAAAGAGGGTTAAGGTTTGCATTACGGAGGTTCAATGGAAGTGACTCTCCCTATGCGCTGATTTGAGAATTAAGGAGCAAGAAGAACAGGAAAGACAGAAAGTACACTGTGAAGTATTTAACTCTTAATGCTTTTCGCTTGGATGATGGGGAAAATAATATTTAATCTACAGAATTCAAGTGTTTGCTTTCTACGCTAGAATTCTCTTTTCATTAACTGTCAACTTCTCAGAAAAACCTGATATACCATATGGCATTGTCTGGTTATACTGGGATGGAATAAAGGTTGGAGTCAATAAACAAAGTGGGTCCTGTTGAACACAGGCCCTTTGAACTGAAGTTGCTTGGAGGTAATAAAATAAAGTGTGTTTTGTTGAACACACACCCTTGCACTAAAGTTATTGTGGAAATCTCAGGAGCCAAGTAAGTAGTGATTTGTGCAAGAGATGCCTGGCACTTCCCTATCAGCAGAGAGGCAGATGACTCAGGAGTGGATGTGAGACAGATCCTATCTCTCCCAAATAAAGAAGAAAGGGGTGACTCTTGAGGGAGGGAGGCTCAAGCTTGGATTACATAAGCACAATTAAAAACTACCATGTTCCTTCTGCTGAACAAAGAAAGATTTAATATTAATAGTGCCCAAGTTGAGTATTATTCCCATGCAAATTCAGATAGGTTTTTACATAAGTACGTGACTAACATTTGGCCCAGCTTTGCACTGCTTAAATTTAGACCATAAAGTTACATCTAGCACAACTGGCCAATTCTAGACAAAACCCTACACATTGTGGCTGTTTATTATAATTTGGCTGTGGGCATCTCTCCCTCTCTTGCCCACACCATACTGTCTGAAAGGACTGCCCTTTTTATAATGATTCTTCTCCATCTGGCTATTCTACCATCCTCCTCAAAATTTCTAAAACATTTACTGTCTATACCACACATCTAGGCCTTAGTATCTTCAATTTTATATTATTAACTACTTTTTCAGAAGTCCTGTCTCCTGAATTAAATTGGAAAGTTATTGAAGGAATGAAATCTATCTTTGGGAATCTCTGATATCTAACTAGGTTTATTATGAAACATTTATTATGAAGATGATGGCCAGATTGCTTTTCCTTATGAATAAATGCAGAAAGGATCAATATCATTCTAAGAGAGCAGCTGAAATACAAAAGGAGTTAGAGAGCTGGTTATAAAGCCCATTATCTCTATGTATGACTCCTTAGATACCAATTAAATACCCTAAAGCAATGGGCATCCACCTAGCATCACCAGTTGAGAAGACCATGTGTGCAAATACTTGTTATGCAACTAGAAGACTTTCATATCAATAAGAGAAGATGACAATATTTTTTACTAATAGCCATGCGGTAATTGGCTAAAACCAGATGACTATGAAAAACTTAATTACAGAGAGAATGATAGCTTGGGCATGTTTAGGATGCATGTAAAACAATTTATAATCCAATAAACCCTTAAAATTCTCCTACACAAAGCAGGTTGGAAGAAAATTCTATAACATTATTATTATTATTATTATTATTATTATTAGAGAAAAGAAACACTGAACGACTGAATTTCATGAACAAGTGTATTGTCCAAGGTCACTTATTTCTATTCAATGTCCTAATATGTTCTGTAGTTTCATCTGTCTTCCACTTTACAAGCTAGATTCGGTGCATCATTTTTATCACCCTCAAGTATATAGCTCAGTCCCCTTGCTTTCAATCTGAGAAAACCGGGGGCAGAAGAATGTTACAAGTTACTTGAAATTACTTTGTAATTTCTGACCTAGTGTATTATCTGAAGTTAGCCACTCAAATCATGGAAAGTATGTCAAAATCCCCCCATCCCTCCCAAAAGAAAGAAAGAAATTGCTAAGAATTTTGGTTCTGAAAACATGATATAATAGATGCGCAAAGAAATCTTAGTAGTACAGAATAACTAAAAATGTTAGATAAAGCATGTCATAAAAAAACAAACAAACAAACAAACAAAAAAACAAAAATAAACTTGGAAAGCATCGCCAGGCTGGTGATAAAATAAACAATTTAAAGCCAGTCTTCTCAGGGAGTGATCTGGGTGAGAGAGCCTAAGAACTGGTGTTTTCCACTGCCACGCGCTCCAAACCCCAGGGTAGTGAGTCATGCATATAGACAGGGGACAAAGCCTGACACTCAGGTAGAGTGGAAGATCAGATCAGGGAGCCCTGCATGAAGTAGGTATCAACAAAGAGCAATAACTCACAGAGCATGAACTAGAAAAAACCCTGTCCACAGAAAACTTAGCTTTTCTTGGTGTTGAAAGTGGAGCAGGGAAAACCAAACGTCTCTCTCAAGAGTTCTTCACCCAAAGTCTATTTTCCAAAAAGTGAAGTCAGAATTCATTGATAGATGCACTAAAATCTCAGAATTTACCATTATAGAATTTATCCATGTAACCAATACTCACTTATACCCCCAAAGCTATTAACATAAAAAAAAGAAAAAAATTCATATGATAAGAAAAATATCAGGGAAAATTTAAAATGGTTATCAAATAAGAAGTATCCCTAAGTACCTGGCAGAAACAATTTACAAATTCTCTCCAGAAAAACACATTCTAAGCATAGGCCACAAATAACTCCTACAGATGAATTTCAGTTAAGCATGAGCTTATTATTAAAAAAAAAAAGTAAGTACATGAGGAAACAAGTCTTATGAATAAAAATGTGCAGAGACAACAAAGCATCAGATTTGCAAAGACTGATATTATAATTAACAAATACAGAGTATAAAAGTTTCAGTATATTTAAATAAAAGAATGAAAGTGTAACACATTAAAATTAGTCTATTAAAAATGACTGGGAAAGACTGAAATAGAATTTACAGAAAGGAAAAGCAATGAAATTTAAAACTCAAATGTACATTCAGTAGTTTAATCTAACTTCCACTTTAGAACTACAATATTTGACACAGTTGGAGAGTTTGTGAACTGACACATAAATATCAAGAAATTACATGTAAAGTAGCACTAAGAGAGAAAGAAACAAAAGATCATGCACAGCAGCAACTGGCTAGGAGGCATATGAAAATAGAATGAGAAGGTCTAACAGTATGGTGATCCACAAATTAACAGCATTAGCATCAGCATTTTCTCAGGACTGAAACGTGAACCTACCATGCTGTAGAAATTTGTGCTATAGGAAGCCCTTTAGATGACTTTTTGGTAGCCCAGTGTTTGAGAAGCATGGCTCAAATAGATCTCTAATCTGAGTTCTCATACAGGACATAGAAAATATTGGAGTAGTATCATTGAAAAATAGTTGAAATTTACTGTAATTCATGACACCAATCTTCAGAATGAAGAAGGTCAATGAATCCCAAGTGGATAAATAAAAAGATATCCTCAGCCATGCACAGTGGCTTATGCCTGTAATCCCAGAACTTTGGGAGGCCGAGGAGGGAGGATCAAGAGGTCAAGAGATCAAGACCATCCTGGCCAACATGGTGAAACCCCATCTTTACTGAAAATACAAAAACTAGCCGGGCATGGTGGCACGTGCCTGTAGTCCCAGCTACTCAGGAGACTGAGTCAGGAGAATTGCTTGAAACCGGGAGGTGGAAGTTGCAGTGAGCCAAGATCGCGCCACTGCACTCCAGCCTGCCTGGCAACAGAGTGAAACTCTGTCTCCAAAAAAAAAAAAAAAAAAAAAAAAAATTATCACTTGTAGTGAAAATGAAGAACACCAAAGACAATAAGAGGATCTTAAAAGTTGGAGAAGTAGTAGTTCAGGTCACAGTCATGTGAGATCAAGAGAATACAGGCTCCCCAGAGAGAGAGAGAAGTCCATATAAAAGCAGATGAGAAAGCCAGAGGCAAGATTTCTTGAAGATGATAACATGCAGTCAATACTTAATATCTAATATGCTTAAATATATAAAGAGAAGATTTTCACACCTGGCAAAAATTTTAGGGGTTGAGTGATAACCACAGAGAAAACTAAGAAAATGAAAAAGAAAAACATAATAATTACTCTCTGAGGAAAACAAAATATTGTGTAATAAAAGTAATCATGCTATGTTTTACTCATTTGCGAATAGCTTTCATATACTCATGCTAATATAAATTATCATATAATGACCTAACAGAAATTCCCTATAACTGTATTGGGAACACGGGAGGCTAGGAAGTACATGCATATGAAATGAGAGTAGGTAAATCCTCATTTTCTACGAGTAATATGGTAAGTAATGTCTCAGTTTGCAAAATCAAGACATAGCACTTGAGGCATGGATGGAAATATTTTAAAAATTGCTAAAATAAGTAGATGACTTTGAAAAGCAATTAATGCCAGTTTCCTTGAACTAGTTGACTCTTTAAATTCAAGTTTAACCATCATAAAATAACATTTTGTCTTCTGGCTCACTGTCAAAAAGTCGGAAGTTTGAAAATAAACTCATTGCTGTGTGTGCAAGGCTATAAGGATCAGTCACAGCTGGTGAGCTCTCATATTATATAACCACTTCTATAAGAGCAACTTGGCATGGCAAGGCAAGGAAGGGTATCCCCGAACTCTGAGATTTGGCTTATTCTTTAGTGTGTAGCCTAGAGAATCACCTATACATTGGCACCAGAATGGGTACACAAGAAAGGAAAGATCAGCACCATTTTTACATATCTGAAACCTGAATACAAAGTTTCTTAATTAGCAGAATGACTTCATATGCTGTGATCTAGTCACAGAGCAAAACAGTAAACAGCAGTGAGCATGAATGAACTAGAATTATACACATTAACTTAGATGAATCTCAAATATACAAAATTGCATGAAATAAGCAAGACACAGAAGAGTGCAGTTTCACCTATACAAAATTCAAAACTAGACAAAACTAAATGGGGATATATTATATACAGTGAAAGGTTAAAAACGTACTACAGAGAAGTGAAGGAATCATTTAAAAACTGAGGTTCTATTGGGGGAAGAGAGAGGTTGCAGGAGCAGGAATTCACACAGCAGGGTTTTATTTCTTACACTGTTTGGTGAATTTTCTTATTCTTTTTAAAGCTGAAAATATAAATTACATATACTCTTTGTATTTGCGATTAAAGTACAATCTGGCTCAGGCCACCCATTCAGAATCTATGATTTTCCAAACTGTCTGATCTCGGCCTCTCTCACTTTGCTCCTAGCTCTGTTCTCTCAACTGTGTTCACCTCTTTTTTTATTCATTTACTCCTTATGTCATTCCCTTCATCCTTTTATCTTTTATGGTGACTCTAAGCTTCTAACCTTGGTTCCCTTGAACCACTCTTTTTCTTCTTTTCCTTTAGTTCCCTATATTTACATACAACCTTTCAGTCTGGACTGGCCCGAGGGAATACCTGCTGTATTCATATATACTGCTTTCAAGGAACATGTCCCATCCTGATTGGCCTAGTTAATAATATACAGATACCAGAAAAATAAATGCTGCCTGTCTTTATTCTCCACCCAGGGCTGTTTCCTTTAAACAACACCAACTCAGTTATGTCATGCAATACAATGGGGGGCCAGACCCCATGAATATCCCATCATCCCTGATAGAAAAGGAACATTCTATAAGCTGAGACTGTCACATGACCACAGATCCAAACATCTGTCAGGTTAAGGAGAGACTATCAGACTTTGAAAAGACTTAATTGGACAGATAAGACATGGCTATTTCTTAACAACGTATCTCATTCTCATTGAAAACTATTAGGATTTGCAAAGATGCTCCTGAGTAACAGTAATGTAAATTCTCAGTCCCCGCCTTCTCTGTTGTAATCGCTGACTCGGTTCTGTATCAAAAAGACAGCAGTTCTTGGCTGGGCACGGTGGCTCATGCCTATAATCCCAGCAGTTTGGGAGGCTGAGGTGGGCGGATCACCTGAGGTCAGAAGTTTGAGACCAGCCTGGCCAACATAGCGAAACCCCATCTCTATTAAAAATACAAAAAAAAAAAAAAAAAAAAAAGAAAAAAGAAAAAAATTAGCTGGGCATGGTGGCGCATGCCTGTGATCCCAGCTACTCAGGAGCCTGAAGCAGGGGAATCGCTTGAGCTCAGGAGGCAAAGGTTGCACTGAGCTGAGATCGCACCATTGCACTCCAGCCTCGGTGACAAGAGTGAAACTCAAAAAACAAAAATAAAAACAAAAACAAAAAGACAGTTGTTCCTTTCTGCAATGTTTCCCCACTTTGTAGTCCATGGTAGTGATCATTAAGAAAGAGTAAAATACTCCCACTCGGTGCAGTCTATCATATTATAAACTGCTTATCAGGGCTATGGGAGGCTCCTGACACCCACAGTATATGACCTCAGAGAGGAAGAAATAAGAATAGGAGGAAGACGACATCCAAAAGGCTCACAACAAGTCAATGATGGAGCAGGCCAGAGCCTTGGTCATCACCCATTCTCCATTCTATATTCCTGGAGCTGTGGAATTATTTTTCTGATACAGGTTAAGTGGCTGCGGGGTGTTTTTTGTTTGTTTGTTTTGTTTTGTTTTTGCAGTTTCAATACACATTTTTATTTTGGAATAAAACTGGATTTCCTGAAGAGTTTCAAAGGCAATACACTACCCTCATATACCAATCCAGTTTCCACTGATGTTAATATATTACATTAATATCTGACCCATGATTATTAAATAAACTGCAGGCTTCATTCATATTTCACCATTTGTAACACCAATGTCTTTTTTCTGTTCCAGGATGGACGCCAGAATACTATGGTAGATTCAGTCATCGGGTTTCCCCAGGCTCTTCTGCTTTATGTCTGTTTCTACGTATTTCCTAGTTTTTTCATAACCTTGGCAGGCTTGAGGAGCACTGGTCAGGTACTTTCTAGAAAATCTCTAAAGTTGAATTTGTCTGATGTTTCTCCATGGCTAGACTAAGTTTATAAATATGTAGAAGAATGTCTCATATCATCATGTCCTATTGTATGAGGGAGTTCATGTAATTAACATGATACAACTGGTGATGTTAACCTTGGTCACTTGGTTCAGGTGATGTTTTCCATGTTCTTCCACTGTCAAGTTATGTTTCCATCTTCATGGTGTGTTTTTGTTTTTTTGTTTTTTTAGATGGAGTCTCACTCTGTTGCCCAGGCGGGAGTGCAGTGGTATAATCTCGGTTTACTGCAAGTTCCTCCTCCTGGGTTCACGCCATTCTCCTGCCTCAGCCACCCCAGTAGCAGGGACTACAGGTGCCCACCACCATGCCCAGCTAATTTTTTTTGTATTTTTAGTAGAGACGGGGTTTCACTGTTAGCCAGGATGATCTCAATGTCCTGACCTTGTGATCCGCCCACCTCAGCCTCCCAAAGTGCCGGGATTACAGGCGTGAGCCACTGTGCCCAGCCCCATCTTCGTAGTGTTGATTGGAAAGGAGCCAGTAAGTTCAGCCCAATCACAGGCAATCATTCAAATTAATCCTTAGAGTCCAGACTTCTATAGAAGGTCTAGTAAAATTCTCACTGGATAATCTTCAAGGTCTTCAATATGAACATACTCTCTGTCCAGTGCTGGCTGTAGCCAGGCCATCTCACAGTCCAGTGTACTGGCCAGAGTCCAAGCTTTATTCAGGGCTCGGGATTAAGTCCATCAGGATAGGGCAAATGAGTAGGACTCCAGATGCCAACTGATGCCATCTCTTAGTGCCACTCCTGCCTGCTTTTCTTAATCTCAGTCTTCACGGTCTGAGTTGAAGATATTCAACTTCCCTTGCCTAGTCCATATAATTGTTCCTATATATTGAGAAATTTCCTCCATTCCAGAAATATTCTCCTTCAACGATTCTAGAAATCTGATGTTACAAATGTGATCAGGGAAATGAGACAGTAATCTATTTTTTTTTTCTTTTTCTAAGAACATAATCTCGAAGATCAGCTAAATCTTAGTATGTAACAAAAGTGAAGTACCATCTCCTTCTAATTATTTTTGTTCTTGACATTGTATTGCCTTACTGGACCCTATGTAGGTGCTTACACTTTTTAAGGATGTCTAAATCACTGTTAGGTATTTCAGATTATAATCTATTAGCTCTACAGTATTTACCTTGTCCAAGAACTTCCTTGACACAATATCATAACCTGGTGTAATGAATGCCATTTGTCAATCATATGACTGCATTATCAGATCCCCAACTTGTACATTGCTAAGAGTAGCCGCTTTAAATTTTGTTCCTTGCAAACTCTCTATTGACTTCTTTAGAAAGAGATCTTTAATTTCTTTTTTTTTCCGAGATGGAGTCTCACTCTGTTGCCCAGGCTGGAGTTCAGTGGCATGCTCTGAGCTCACTGCAACCTCTGCTTTCCAAGTTCAAGCCAGCCTCCCGAGTAGCTGGGATTGCAGGTGCCCTCAACCACACCAGGCTAATTTTTGTATTTTTAGTAGAGACAGTGTTTTACCATGTTGGCCAGGCTGGTCACAAACTCCTGACCTCAGGTGATCTGCCCACCTCGGCCTCCCAACGTGCTGGGATTACAGGCATGAGCCACCATGTACTGCCAGAGATAGTGCTTTAATTTCTTTAAGCATTCAGGCCTGTGAGGATATTGTGGGAGGAGGTACCCCTGTCCCACTTTTTAATGATATTAACAATCATAAAATGAACACTATTGCAAGGTAAACGGTTGTTTCTAGATTCAGGCCACATAATTACATAGTAATTTTGTACTTGAAAGATGAGTATAATGGGACATGCAAGATCACGTTCTGCAGAGATGAACTGCGTATTTGGCTTTTTATTTCCGGTTTTATTTGGAACACCCACTCATGTTTTCCTTTCTGTAGGTGCTGCATTATGATTCACTGTTTGCAGAGGACTCCAGATTGTTCTACAGGTATATGTGGTGCACTGTTAAGTGATGTGCAGCATAGCCATCAGTTGATTTCAATTGTTTTCTAGGAAGAAATAAATGACCTGACTATTGCTGAAACTCTAGATCCCTTGACTATAGTTCATGGGAATGAGAACAGCAAATTATCTGAGTTGTCTTTGGAATACTACTTTATCTTGCTAACTTGGGGAGTAAAAATGTAGAGGAACACCCAGGCTTGCTTTCTACCATGCTTATGTAAGCGAATTTCTTGAATCTAGATTAAAAGATAAAAAAAGCCCAAAACCACTCCGTATAATTATTTCTAGTTTGCCTTCATTTATAATTAACCAGGAAGTGCCTTCACATTGCCAATAGATAAACTATACAAAGGACCATTGTAGATAAGAATACTGGTGATTGTGTTTTTGTGTAAAATGCTGAGAGAGCATTTGTCTCTATAGCAATCATTTCAGAGATAAGAATCTACACCATATTCATAGAAAACTAATGCTATAAACCAGTAAACCCCTCCTTGCATAGCTATTCCCTAACATGAAGACTATGAATTAAAAAGACTGAGTAAAGAAATAAATGTAATGCTGGTATAATTCTGGGTGTTCCTAAAGACACATAATTGTACACAACCACATAAGCATCATAAACACACACACACACACACACACAAATACACAGGAGCTCAAAATCAAGATTTTTTAAATAACAAAGCATCTTGATAAATGTACCATGGCCTAAAGAAATAAATTGTTTTCCACTGCTTGTTTGTGTGGTCCTTTTTCTTGATTACAGCAGCAAGTTGAATAGCTCTGCACTATGTGTAAAAGTAATGGAGACTAGATGTGATCATGTTCAGAGTTACAGCTAACCAGGAAGGCTCAGACATAAGACATTTTCTCTTGATAAACAGTTTCTTTCAAAGAATACATTTGTTTTGTTTTGTTTATAAGATGCAGGTGAAGTCAAACAGATAGAAACATCATTAAGATCTGCTAATGAATCATCCTCCTATTTGCACTGGGAATAAGTGTTTGAACTCAATGCTGTATCTGTGTTTGAGGAAATACAGTTGCTGGTTAACAAATGTGTTACATTTAGGTGGTAAGGCTTGGTGAATACTAAACACAAGCAAGTAATCATTGAGTCTGTTAGGCTAGAAAAATACAGTACATCAATGGCGACATCCCATTTTCACCTAAGCAAATGCACATTAAATATATTCAGTCAGAGTTGTTCTTTTAAAATTCTTTTAAAATTAATACTGCTCTTTTTCACTGGAAACACATTTATGATTAAAAGGCACAAAATAAAGACAAATAATAATCATCAATGATCCCACTGTTTAGGGATAATCACTGTTATAATTTTGGAATCTATTTTTTATTACAGATACACATTTATATATACCTATGTCTGGAGCACAGGGAGAGGTATTAAGAAGTATTAAGCTTTAACTATTATAAATCATCTGTCATTTAAATTGTTTTTTATTTCCTAGAGCATTATAGACAAATATCAAACATGACACAGGAGCCCATGTTTCTATAATCCTAGGTATTTCAGGACTGGGTTGAGGCAGTGTACTGGTAATGATGTCCAAACTAAAGATGAAATCAGAAAGAAATAGGGACAGGCAAAAATGAGCTGATTTTAATCAGCTCCTGACTGCCTTCCAATGTTCTTCAATGTTCTCCCTGTGCTTTACTCCATAAACATCTTTCCTGAGTCAAACAACTTCTGACATCTCACCACTTTCATGAAGAATGTTTTAATGTCGTAGAAAAAAAGTGTAGTGTGTTTCTCCTTTGATTCCACCTCATCTATCACCTAATAATCTGCAACCTGAAAGCAGAGATTATGTTTTCTCTGGCTTTCTCCAACCTAGCAAAATGACAACACAATAAGTGCTCAGAAAGTGTTAAATCTACTAAATTGCATGCCAATGAGCTACATTATATAAAAACATTGCTTAATTGATACTATTCTAATCCTTTTTTTTTTTTTTTGGTTGATTATTTTCGCATCATTTACATCATTTCCTGGGTTGACAGTCTTTGTTGAACTCAACAGATAGAAATATTAGTTTAATGTGGGAATCCTTTGCATAATCTTTTGAGTAAAAGGGTGTGTGTGTGTGTGTAAATTAAAGGAACACACGGAGACTTCACTCTTATCAAGGACCAGGGGACTTAAGAGAAAGGGTGCAAGTTTAGGTCTTACCATTCTTTGACATATATGTCTCATCCACCTGGACCTTGACCAGCAAGTGTCTAGAATGGCAGGAAAGAGAATACCCTCAAGATAATTCCTTTGCCCCGCAATTTTATATTCTCTGAAAAACACCTATATCTACTTGAAAGCAGCCTAGTTCAAAGACCTTTGCACAATGCTACAGCAGGGAAGTGAGGCTCCAAATTTTCCACCCAGGAAAAACACTTCACTTAGATTACATATGCTGGGAAGAAGGGTGGGAGTACTAGAAATAAGAGAGAATTCGTATAAATATACACACATACATATATGTACATATGTATATATATACACATATATGTATATATTTCATATATATTTATATATACACATAGGTATATATTTTATATATGATATATACACACATATGTACATATATTTCATATATGTGTATATATACACACACATATACATACATATATATAGAGAAATGCTGCAAGTGGGTTCAAGTAATCGTATTATTTGTATGCATTTTTTTCTTTAGCTTTCTTGCATTATTTTGCTAAAAGATTTTCCAGAGGCTAAAATTGCAAGCTGGGCAGCTTGCCTGCATCTTTCTAATAGAACACAATGCATGCCCAATGGATTCAATAATTAATTAATTAGAGTAACCAGGCTGCTGCTTCAGCTTCCTTCAAAACAGTAAATAATGCCCAAATTAGGGTTCTGTCACCCATTTGAAGGTAATTCCCCTGTGCATCTAGTTCAGGGAAGCTTGTCTGAGGTTTTCAAGGTACCTGAAAGAGACACATATGAAGACAGTTAAATCAGACCGCTGCAGAAAGATGAGGTGGGTAGATGGACACATTGCAGTCTGTGTGTGTGAACTCTCATTGTGCCAGAAGTAGGAAGAATGAAGCACAGCTAGGGGACATTGCAACTGCCCTGCCCAAAAGTCACTATGATTGTCTGGATTGTTAGATTGCTCAAATCAGATCAGTGGTATACAAAGATGAAGACCTTTATTTAGAGTCCCTAGACATGATTATATCAGCTATATTGTAAAAGAATCAGTATCAGAATTCTACCATTGTCCGAGTACTCCAAGTCTCACTTTTTGATATGTGTCTAAGTCAATGAAAATCCTAGACATAAACATCTAACTCTTTTAATAATTTCATGTGGTCTCCCTACTCACTGGGCAAAAATGTGATGAGCTAAAACCCTTTAAGATGACCAGAAAATAACTTTCCCATGAAAGGAGAAAATGTTATACCTTTTAAAAATATAATCCGAGAGGTTCTATATCAATGAAAGCAAGACAGGCTTGTGAGCTGCAGACAACCTGCATGAGAGTTACAAAGTGAGCACTCTGAGTGTTCCCTCAGTTGTTTTCAGTCTGATATAATCAGCCCAGATATCTTTAAAACTGATCAAAATGGTGCTAGATTGTGGATCCAGGAACTGAGGGTGATAAGAAGCTTTTCATTCTGGGACTGTAATGAACTTTAATTCTCAGAGTCTTTTAAATAACTGGAGGAAAGGAGGACAGGGAAAATGTTGAATCAGCAGAAATTAACTAAGCTACAGCAAAGTCAAACTTCTTGGTCCCCTGTAGATAGACTTGTGACATCAGCTGTGTTAATAAGAAATAAGGGCTTTCTTTAAATGCTCAAAGCATGGCCACCAACAGGTATACAGTTGTCCTATAGGATTCCTGTTACCCATTTCTCTGTTAACCACCTCTGTCTCAACCCTCCCTTCCCACTCTTAGTGAAAAGGGATCAGGAGATCAAAAACGGTAACTCTATATAAGCCTTAATTTTAACCCAGTAGAGCCTGGACTTTTGACTATTAATATTTGTTAGCAATTACAAATGTCCACAATACATGATGATTTAGAATGTTGTAGAAGGACAAATGTGAAATATGCATAGTGAAGCTGTGGGCAGGAGTGAAGAATTCAGCTGGTGAGAAACATAGCCGATGGCTCAATATCTCCAACAGCTTTATTCTCTACTCGTTTTGTGTAGGTATAAATATTATGGGGAAAATGGGGGCCTTATCTCAGCTTGGAGGATAATGAAGCTCTCAGGCCCTGAGACTGATGAAGAGCAGGGATTTATTTTTAAATCATACCTCTAGTTTTGTTGATAGAGCTTAATTAAAATGGTAAAACACCGTCTCCAGATTTCATTCCCTACTCCATTCTCCTTCCTGAACCATTAGCATCCTAAAACATTTTTAGATATTTAGAAGCCACTAAGTGACTCTGAAGTCATGCAAGGACTGATTTGATTCTTAAATCTCAACTGCACCCCAGGCCAGTGGCTCACGCCTGTAATCCCAGCACTTTGGGAGGCCAAGGTAGGATCATTTAAGGTCAGGAGTTCGAGATCAGCCTGACTAATATGGTGAAACCCTGTCTCTGCTAAAAATACAATATAAACCCTGTCTCTACTAAAAATACTAAAATGGCGAAACCCCATCTCTACTAAAAATACAAAAACTAGCCAGGCGTGGTGGTATGCGCCTGTAGTCCCAGCTACTCAGAAAAAGGAGAAATGCTTGAACCCAGGAGGCAGAGGTTGCAGTGAACCAAGATCGCAAAAAAAAAAAAAAAAAAAAAAATCTCAATTGCAGAGCTTTTAAAACAGAGATGCGCTGCAAAAAGAGGCGAGATGAGGACAGAATTAGGGTGGTGGTTCTCAACCAAGGGCGATTTTTTCCTCCAGGGCACATCTGGCAAGTCTGGAGACATATTTGGCTGTCACAATTGGAAAGCAGTACTACGTGGCGCCTATTGGGTGGAGACCAGGGATCCCACTAAACATCTACCATGCACAGGACAGTCCCCTACAACAAAGACTTCTCTGGACCAAAAATGCCAACAGTGCCGAGACTGAGAAGCCATAAATCAGGAAGAATAACTCTGACTTCTCCTGTAGACAAGAAACAGCAGGGTGACCAGAGGCTGGCCTGTCCCATTTGCTAAGGATGTCTTCCTAGCATGTTTCTAAGCCTGCTCCGTGGGCATAAACACTGTCCAACAAAAGACCTGTGTGCTTTACTCCATCTGGGGTGGGATGGGGAGAAGGGAAAAACAATCTTGTAACTAAAAAGAGGGGAAAATATATTTTGTAATTATCACAAAATTGCATCTTACTGTGTGCTTAGGACATCATTAAAATGTCTTCTAGGAGCTTAAAGTCTCATCAAAATCAAATCTGTACCGGGCCACAAAACAATACTTCCTAGTAATCTTTGCAGTATGTGCTAATGAAATTTCGCAAAAGCCCTAAGATTAGCCAGGAACCCAGCTAGGAAAGCAATCTGCTGATCTGCCCCCTCTCCAGATTGATTTGATGGGTAGGCTGCACTGATTTGGATTTCACAGGCTTCAGAAGAGCACCCATGGCCAGTGCAACTCGTTTTATCAGAGAAAAAATAAACCTCCTACTTAAAGCTTGAGTGTAAACCTAGATACATGACTGTGGTTTGTCTAAGTGTTCAGACTCGGATAAGAGAGAGGACAGAAAAACCTCTAAAAAAAAATTGTATCATGTTGCTGCTATTTGTTTGTAATCAGAGTCCTGAAAAACTCAAGAATATGACACCAGATATACTATTAGTAATATATGGGCAAAGAAAAAAGGGACTGTAAAAGAGGAGAAAGCTCTTCTTGATCCCAGAGCCTAGGACTGAGCCACTGCTTTCATTAACACCCATGTCCCACAGATAATGTGGCTAATTTCACAGCTATAAAATGAGGTGACAGGCAGCAGCACCCCAGTTAATTCTGATCATGTGAATGTGAGAATACTGGATTAAGATTTGCTGCTTTCATAGATCAGCAAGTGTAAGATAAACTCTAGGCGGAGGTGCAGAATCTCACACAGGGGAGAGGCAGGGGGAGGTTCTAAGTCTCACACTGTAAGTATCAACTGACTAATGGCAATGCGCTTTAAGACAGATTTTTGCTCCCTGTTCTTAACCACATATCTTGGAGTGTTTAAGAGAATTTTCAGGGTAATCAGTAGTGAGATGGTACCACCATCCATACCTAAGTAAGAACCTGGAGAAGTAAGGAACTATAATTATGCCAGCCCTTTTTATTTAGGATGATAAAAATCTTAAGACAGCAATTCCAAATGGGATCTTTGAACCTGGAGTCTGAAATAGATGTATTGTTTTCAAGGTCAATCTATTAAGATATTCTACACTCCTATTTTCCCAAGCTACTTGGAAATAGCAGTATTTTTGCACAGGTGCTGAGAACATAGCCCAATAATTTGAGGCTCAGTTTGCCCTTTACTTTCTGTCCATGAGATGATACAGAATATTTATTATATCATATTTTATGACGATGGCTAACATAGTCATAGTTGATGACTTTCATAAAATATTACAAATTGTAGAATATGACTCAATCTCTAATAAAGGCTAAATGAAGGCTATATGTGTTCTCACCAAGAAAAAGATAATTATGTCCCTGCAGGCCATCCACTTAAACAGTTGGCAAAGATCTGATCAGATACTCCATCCCAGTGACCTACGAGTTCTCAAATGTTGTAGATGCTATTTTATTGTTTTGTTTTGTTTGGTTTAGTTTTTGTTTTGGTCTTTTCCTTTTTTTTTCTTGTTTGGCAGTGAGATATATCATACAGCAACAATCCTGCTACCCTAAAATTGAAAAGAGATTGAATGATTAGAAGCTTTTGGCAACTGTAAAATACTGCTTAGTAGACTTTGCCTTTGTATCAAATGAGGAGATGAATATCAACACAGGAAAAAATTCTGCTCATTAGTCATATTCATATATACACAGCTTCCAGAAATGTGAGATCCTTGTGCCTTTGGGAAATTTCTTAACCCTAATCTATGTTTTGTGAATGTCTCTATTAAACAACTTACAGTTCTAGGCTTTGATTGGGCCCAAATCTAATCGAATTTCTTATCTCAAGAAAAGCTGTCTTGGAAACAGAAAGAAAAGAAGAGAAGGGATGTGCTCTAATGGGCTAACGTTACATTTCAGAGAACTATTAGAGAGAGAGAAGAAGAGGAAGAAGAGGACAAAGTTATGTGTAAATGACTGAAGAAAACGAACACAAATTTTCTAAAAAATCAATTTCAAAGAAAATGTTATTTCTTTTGTATAGCTGGACTTGGCCATATTTTCAAAATCATAGACACTGTAAATAGATCAGAATTCAAAAGACATGACACTTAAAACTGCAACTGTGAAAAACATCTCTGCGTTTTCAGGGAATTTAGATTTTGAAAAACATAATTATGATTTGAAATCAGAGCGGAATTTTTACCTTAATCTTCCGCTGCATCATCCTGCTAGATTACCTTTCTCAAGGCACAACTGTAATAATGGGAGATGTCTGTGATTCTTAGCATCAAATCTTCTTGCTCGTGTGGAGTTACTCCAGACAGCTTTATATCATCCCTTCAAACTCCAGAATCTGACTGTAAGACACCCGGTCCATGTAACATCATATCAAGAAAGCAAAAAGTAGGCCAGGCGCAGTGGCTCACGCCTATAATCACAGCACTTTGGGAGGTCGAGGCGGGCGGATCACGAGGTCAGGAGATCGAGAGATCATCCTGGCTAACACGGTGAAACCCTGTCTGTACTAAAAAACAAAAAAAAAATTAGCTGGGTTTGGTGGCGGGCGCCTGTAGAGCCAGCTACTCAGGAGACTGAGGCAGGAGAATGGCACGAACCCAGGAGGCAGAGTTTGCAGTGAGCTGAGATCGTGCCACTGCATGCCAGCCTGGGCGACAGAGCAAGACTCTGTCTCAAAAAAAAAAAAAAAAAAAAAAAAAAAAGGAGAGCAAAAAGTAGTTTTGACAACAAGCTACATTATTTTGGGTTACATTATTCTGAGTTCATTATTATGGGTACATGATTTCTTGAAGGGCTGTTTACTTTCACTCCACAATCCTGAGTGGATGAATCATAATCTGATCAGGATACGAAAAGTTCAAGGACAGGGCATGAACGAACCCTTCATTTTGTGCAACCAAGAACCTCTGAGAGCAGGAAAATATTTGGCCTAGCTTGGGTTTAACCTTGTTACATACAAAGTAGGAATTAAAGTGTGAGCAGAAACTGGGGTTTTGCAATTAGTAGAAATCACTCTTTTTTCTTTCATTAAAAAAAAATTAAAATTTTATGAAGACCAATAGGAAGCATCTTAAATATTTTTCAAATAAACAAAATGGACCATGTGCTTGTACATTATTTAAAAAGTGAAATAGGCCAGGCACAGTGGTTCATGGCTATAATCCCAATACTTTGCGGGGGCCGAGGCAGGACAATTGCTTGAGGGCAGGAGTTTAAGACCAGACTGGGCAATAACGTGGAGACCTCATCACCACAAAAATTAAAAAAAATAGCCAGGCATGGGGGTGCATGCCTGTAGTCCCAGCTACTCAGGAGGCTGAGGTGGAAGGATGCTTGAGTTCGAGAGGCAGAGGCTGCAGTGAGCTGAGATTACACTACTGCTCTTTAGCCTGGGTGACAGAGAAAGACCTTGTCTTAAAAAAAGAAAAAAGAAGTCAAAATATTTTAAGTCACTTCTAATGAAAATAAGTAGTTCTTTTCTCCCACTGTTCCCTACTCTTGAGTTTTATCTTCCAGAATTTATATCAATATTTTAAAATACAGGGCCGGGAGCGGTGGCTCAAGCCTGTAATCCCAGCACTTTGGGAGGCCGAGACGGGCGGATCACGAGGTCAGGAGATCGAGACCATCCTGGCTAACACGGTGAAACCCCGTCTCTACTAAAAAATACAAAAAACTAGCCGGGCGAGGTGGCGGGCGCCTGTAGTCCCAGCTACTCGGGAGGCTGAGGCAGGAGAATGGCGTAAACCCGGGAGGCGGAGCTTGCAGTGAGCTGAGATCCGGCCACTGCACTCCAGCCTGGGCGACAGAGCAAGACTCCGTCTCAAAAAAAAAATAAAATAAAATAAAATAAAATACAGGTAATATGTGTTTATAGTTATTAATTGGTTTTCAGATATCAGTAACTATCTGTTTCCCATATTAAGGATTGAGATTTAATATTACAACACCCCTCAGAAACATGTTTTCTATAATCATCCTACCAATGCAATAAATATATTACATGTTTGATTAAATTCACCATATTATGACTATTTGCCATTGTTTGCTTTCAAATTTTGAAAACAATATGCTATGATTACTCTTCTAGCTTGACAACTTTTTTCCTTATAGTTAATAATTGAATTAATTTTTGGTGAAGGCAATTTTTATACCAAATCTCCTAAAGAACTGTAAACCACTCAATATGAGCAAATAAATCAGGTAACCTGTCAGTTCCACTTTCTTTTTTGAGATGTCCTTTCCTGGTCTCCCTGCCCCTTAGTTCCATAGATGGCTACCTGCCCTCTTGTGCTGTTGCACAGACCTGTGAGTGGACATGGTCCTGGGATCTCATTTTCCATCATTCTTGGGTTTCCATTTATTTCTCTCCTACGTGGAATCCAATAATATCTGAACGATATTAATTTTCCCTTACTGTTGAGGTTTACTTTGGGTACACAATTCAGTGTGGGAAAGAAATACTTAACTATGGTATCTGTAGCATCTTTCCTGAATCTCCTTACAGAAGACTTAACAAATGTCAAAAGAATGAAATGAACCAACGTAGGTATAACTTATTTTGCTTCAGTTGCTTTTACCAAAATCTTAACTAAGTTTCAGTATGAATAAAGAGTTTATTTTAGTTCTTTTCATCTACTCTTCATACTGTGACTGAGACTAGTCTTAGGATAATTTATGTTACTTTTTTTTTTTTTTTTTAAAGAGACAGGGTGTTGCTTTATCACCCAGGCTGGAGTGCAGTGTCAGGCAGGATCATGGCTCACTGTCACCTCCAACATCTGGGCTTGAACAATCCTCCCAGCTCAGTTCAGCTTCCTGAGTAGCCAGGACTGTAGGTGCAGGCCATCATGCCCTCTAATTTTTTAATTTTTTTATAGAAACTAGGTCTCAGTATGTTGCCCAGGCTGGCTCAAATTCCTGGCCTCAAGCATTCCTCCCTCCCTAGCCTCCTAAGGCACTAGGATTACAGGTGTGAGCCACCAAGCCTTGCCAAATTATGTTAAACCTTAATCTTTATCTCGTTAGAGGACAAACAGCTACACATAAAAAAAGTAATAATAAAAATTGAAAAATACAGATGATATAGTCCACTCTTCTAGTTGTCTTTCATTTAGGAAAGTGAATATTCATTTGTGCCAGATACTTTTGTAGGCATTAAGTTCTCATTCAGGAAATTCTTACTATATTTAAACAAGTCTTCACCTGCCAAACACTGCTCCAATTTTAATTGATTCCCATTACCATCCTTCTGAAAGCATAGTATTTAGGTTACTATGCATAATGATTTCATCACTATGAGACAAGTGTGTGTTCTCAAAAAAATATGTACAGAAAACGTAGGTGACGTGTCTTCTTTCACTATTGTGAATTTACAAAGCAAATAATTGTCTTTTCTTAAAGATGAAAAAAGTATGAAAATCTCTAATCAGCACACATGTAGCTTTTGAAATAAAATGTATGAAGAAAAGGTTCCGTAAAAGAACCCACCACAGGCTTTTTCAGTTTTCCCTTGTCATCCTTCTTAAGATACACAGGGCCAAGAGTGACAGCTGGCCCAGAATCAGAAACATAATAGACTGACCTGGTCTATCATGTTGTACGTTAGCCGGCACATGGGGACTGAAGAGCAAGGTCGGCAAAACTCACAGTTCAAAAAACAGCTGTTGAATAATATCAGAGGCTGAGTGTCTCTTGAAAGCATCCTCACTACCATGCAAGAATGGAGAAGTCCTCTCTTTGGAAATGGAGCACCCCATTTTATTTTTCCTTTTGATTTAAACATGTGGAAAATTCCCGTTACTACCAAGAGATGGCAATGCAAACAGAGCAGGCTGAATCCTCCTGTTATGATATGATGACCTGTGTTTAATTCTCCAGTTAATATGATGGCCATGTGTTCATTTCACCAATTTACTATATGGGTACTTCCCTACTCAAGACTACCCTCATACCCGTTAGAGAGGTCTCACGAAAACGTGAACTCTAATCCCATTTTTCATATCTATCCCTAAAATGGGCTCATTATCACTGGCTTTCTCTCCATTTTACAGGTGTATTATAAAGATAAAAGGGCTACTCCACAAGTACTTCAGAGATTTTAGATGAGAGGTGAAGTAAAACTACATATAAATGAATGTAACCTATGCACCTGAGAAGCTTAGCTTCCACATAAAACATAAATTAATATTTTTGATTGGTATGGCAATTGATCTTAGTTGTGCTAGAGTCTCTTTGTGGCCCTATCACGAAGGAAAAGTGTGATTACTTTTTAAAAAAGACAAAAACAGAAAAATAAGAAGAAAAAGGTAAATTCCTCAGAGTACAAACCTGTTTATGGGCTTTACACAGAAACAATGTGTGCTAATAATTAGGAACCACTTTAGGAAACTAATGATTGCACCTCTACTTGGAAAACTAATAGCAATGAATTGTACTATGTGCTTGGGCATGGTCATAAGGAAATTCAGCTTTCTATGCTGCAAACATTTCATCTTCATTGGAAGTGAGAAATGAGAAAGGGTTTATTAGAGTTATTTGACAGGCAGTCAGAATGTCTGCAGGAACCGACTTCAGGCAGACCCGAAGGCCTGGTCTCACTAGGCAACAGCCTGTAAAACTGACTTTTGACTTACCCACTGCCAGAGCAAACACACAGGAACATTGCTGGGATTATTTTGAATGTTACTGGGGTTACTCGTATCCGCTGAGTTAGCAGAAATGCATCCAGAGTCTTGAAAGTGTTTGGATGGGCAGGATATACAACCACCTTGTGAGAACAGAAAGGAAGGATATGCCTCTGGAGGCCTGATGGGGGAGTCTCCCCTATGCCACCCTCCAACACTTTTTGTGAGTAATGGATCCCTCACTGGGGAAGACAGAGCTAGGAGGGATCTCTGGAGCTTCCTGCTCTGTGAGGCAGTCTGTGTACAGCCAAGTTCTTAGACTCTTTACCTAAATCAGTAATTATACTGGGGGCAATGGTGTCTCCATGCTGGGGGAATGTTTGGCAATGTCTGGAGAAACTTCAGTTTGGCACAACTAAAGGGGCATCAGGGAGTTCTACTGGCACCCAGTGGGTACAGTTCAGGGATGCTGCCAAACACCCACAATTCACAAGATAGCCTCCGGGACAAAGGATTACCAGGCCCCAAATGCCAAGGTTGAGAAAACCTGACCTAAGTTAAAAGAAAATATCCTTTCCTTGTTTAATTTTAGGCCACTGACCATCTCCTTTACGACAGATGCTTAGTTACTAGAAACTATTACCAGTAGGTACAAAACCCATCATTTGACCCCGTTTGCTTTTTTTCCTTGTTCTATGAAAGTGATTTATACAAATGAATGCAGAAGAAAATCAATACTTCCTGCATAATCACAAGCATGTGCAATATAGAATTCGGCAGCAGGTAATCAGAACTCTTAATGATGAGCAAAAATAATCACTCTGAGGTTGTGCTATTGTATGGCCTTCCTTCTATACTGCCTCTCAGCCAAAAATAAGATCTCCTAAGACTTCTGCTTCCTTCTTCCTAGAGTTTCCTTCCCTGAGTCTACCATAATTTTACTTACTTGGTTTCCGTGAGGGATGAAGTTCATGCCCCTTTTCAGCACACCTCAGTGAGTCTGAGAGAGGGAAGGCTGAAAACAATCTTCTCCTAATGCCTTGATGAGGAAGGAAAATCTACATACATAACTCTTTTCCCTTTTCCTTTCCATACAATTTTTGATCTTTAGTTTCTACATACATAACAACCTTATTGTATATGTGTCTTTTATTGTTAGCCTGCTCAAGTCCTTTCGTGAAAGCCAGCAGGGAATAAATTACAAATAAATAAATGCCACACAGAAGAACGCTTTACTACATGCAGCATGTGCTATTTATAGCAGGTTTCACATAGCCTTCATCAATGAACTGCCAGCAGTCAGCGTTGTTAAAATGATTTCTTACAACGAAGGAACATTATCATGTTTTCCAAGCAGGCAAGGCAATGAGTTATTATAACTTCTGCTCAACTTCTTATTAAGAGCTGAACTGCTTCAAAGCTAGAGCTGGTTTCCTGGATAGGTGTGTAGACCTTGGACAAGTGACAGGAAAAGCAGATGACAAACACTTAATGGGTTAAGACAAAACGTGCATCCCTTTCAAAGTCAAAAGATTGTGTCATCTATGAATATACTGGGTGATGTTGCGTGACAGCAAGAGAGGTATCAATACATAGGAGTATCCTTGTACCCCAAAGAAGATGCTTTGGTGCAAATACTCAGAATGAGATACCTGACATGGAGGAGGAAAGGAAGAGTCAGGGAAAGAAGAGAATAGGGGATACAGTCTCCCCAAAACATGATGTATATTATGGTCCTGAAGGATAGAGAGAGAAAAAAAATAGTGCACTCTTCTAAGAAGTCAGTGTCTAATTTGCGTAACTTTTTAGAAAAATCCAACCTAGGCACAGTGGCTTACACCTGTAACCCTGGCACGTTGGGAGGCTGAGGCGGGTGGATCACCTGAAGTCAGGAGTTTGAGACCAGCCTGACCAACATGGAGAAACCCTGTCTCTACTAAAAATACAAAACAAACAAACAAACAAAATTACTAGCTGGGTATGGTGGCGCATGCCTGTAATCCCAGCTACTCGGGAGGCTGAGGCAGGAGAATCACTTGAACCTGGGAGGCAGAGGTTGCCGTGAGCCAAGATCCCACCATTGTACTCCAGCCCGGGCAACAAGAATGAAACTCCAACTCAAAAAAAAAAAAAGAAAAGAAAAATCCAGAGATCCAGAGGGAAAAAAAACAACTGTAAGAACTATTTCCTTATTTACCTTAAAATTGCACAAAAAGCACTTGAAAATCAGTATGTGCCACCCCATCATCTTTTTCCCCTGCATCAGTATTTGTAACCTTTCAAAACTAAATAACTTGTCTCTCTGTACCCTGGAATTCAGTATGCTTCTTCTAAATGCTCCTAATTCTATCAAATAGATCCATTTAGGTCACTGTCAGCCCAGGAAATGAATTCACAAAGCTCTAACAGGAGCTATCTAGTTGGAACCAGAGGACCTTGGGATGCAAATGGATCTCATTTTAGCACTCCCATCAGTAGGGATGTGTTTTGCTATAGTGTTTCTATTCTGCAACCTTTGCTACTCCTTTGTGCATTGCCTTGTTTAGTTTACAGTTTAACACAGAAGTAAAAATGTGCAAGCCACCTGGTTCTCAGGGAAAATGCGTGCGCCCTGCTTACTTGCCTTGATTGAATGGAAATTCTGTGTGATTCTGGAAAAATGCTTAAGAGTGCAATGCAAACAAAATGCCTAAGGTTTTCATCTCACTTTGGAGTTTGCAAACCATTTTCCAAATAATCCTGATTTTAAATGTTAACTACACCCCAGGGAGATAGATATTATCTGGACTAATATGTGGAAACCTAAAGATCACACAGGTTAATGGGTGATAAAGTTAAAATCAAATGCCAGTGTTTTTTATTTGGTTTGGTTTTACAAAGCTTGTGTTCTCTGTAAATTCTAAAGGATGATTGGTTTGGACTAATGACTGGGCTTTGATTCGGCTTCTTGTCAAGATTATATCTTTCGCATTCCTTTCTGGCTCTACAGATCATGACTCTTGGGTAAGTGACTTTCCACCTTATTACTGGCTCAGGCTCTGTGATACCACATCCCTGCCTGGGCCCACTCCTTCAGTCTCCATGATTCTGGAAGTTCATATTGGGCCCTAGAAACTGCAGACCTGGTCATTCTGACCAGGAATATTATAAGCTGTATCTGCGATCTAAGCTGGTGTCCAGTCACAGCTCACTGTACCCTCATACTCCCAGGCTCAAGTAATCCTCTTGCCTCAGCCTCCTAAATAGCTAGGATTATAGGCATGTGCCACCATGTCTCACTATGTTGCCCAGGTTGGTCTTGAACTTCTGGTCTCGAGAGATCCTCCTGCCTCGACCTCCTAAAGTGTTAGGATTACAGGTGTGAGCCACCCTGCCCTGTACAAAAAAAGGATTTTTTTTTTTTAATCTCACATACAAAAAGAGGCTAAAAGAAATTGCTCAGCATTAGACTGGAAGCTATATGTGGTTATAAAATTATTGGCTGTGGTTTAGAAAAGGTCATTGTAAATCAGAAAAAGATGAGACACAGGGGACCACCTCCAAGGGAGTATTTAAATTGTAACCTGGCAGCAAGTGAACAAGCATGTAGAGGTACGCTACTGATTTACTTAAGCCTTGTAGAGTTGTGTTTCCAACCTTTTACTCAAGAAGTCCTATCCTAAGGGAACACAGGATGTCAAGGAGCCCTGGAATATCGCAGGTGGCAAGACTGCAGGCTATACACTGTCAGGGGTGCTACTGGGGAAGCAGAGAGCCTTACAGAAGGGACCCCACGCACCTGACATGGAGGAAATTACCTGGGACATAGACTATTGGAGCTGCAAGTTGGTCCCTGACAACCAACTTCTCTTCTGTAGGAGGGAGCTGATTGTTAAACCTAAAACCCAAAGGAGGTGATAACCTGTGGGCACGCTGTTTGCAGAAACAAGGGAGGTGAAGAGTAGTTTTGGACCCAGAAAGGGGTTCCAAAGAAACTGTAGTCAATAGCTGAGAAAAAGAGATGGCTGACTGGAACAGGTTAGACCACACACCCTCGTGGGCCAGCCTAGACTCCTCTTCTTGTCTGAGCCCCTCTGGCCTGTAAAGTGGTAACATCTGAGAAGAGCCTAATGCCCGCAAGTATGGGCACACGGGAGGTGGAAGTATGCCATTGGACTGACTATGTGCACTGTTCTGCAGTGGACAAGACAGAGAAAAGAAAGGTAAGCCCTGGCTTTAGGGATGTGCTCTTCAGAGGAAAATCCAATTTCTCCTCTTACCTCTGCATGCAGCAGCAACAGCACAGGGATGAGGCCCCAGCTGGTTGAATGTTCTTTTATTTCTTTGGAAAAGAAGTGACCTGTATCAGAGAACGATCAGGTAGGCTTGAGGTCAAATGACACTCAAGCTCTAGAAGTGCCCAGGCCCCCTTCCTCAGCCTCCATAACCATAGTGATCATTGTGATTACAAATAAGAGATTTCCATTTCATCCCACGGGACACACAAAATAAAAGAAGCTAGACTTGCAGTTCCAGGTTATGCAGGGCATCAATGCTGTGTTAAAGGACGCATATTCTAAATAATGCAGGCTTTCCTCACTCATGTCTCAACAAGTAAGCATGAGTTGCAAAGATGCCTAAATTTCACTCCAAATAGAAGAAATGGAAACTTTTCTTCCCGAAATGAATGCATATCCAGTGACAGCAGAGCTACAGATTTGACACTGGTTTTGTCTCCTCTTGGTCTTAAGTGCAAGAAGGCTCGGATTGCTCCATTGAAATGCAATAGATTTCTGTGCTTGAGCCGGGGGAGAAGAGCAAGGCTTTGTGATGAGCCTGTTGGACAGTGGACAATGTCAGATGCATGCAGAGGGCAAATGCTTTCATGTGCCCCAGTGAGAAACCCGTCTGATCATTTGGGTATTGGATAAATGATGCATAACACTTAATTGTTCGGGCTGATATAAAACCATATTAAATAATAAGACAAGTAAGTCAGGGTAATGTTAAAACAGGCTTTGAAGAAAGGGAAAAAACAAATCTCTTCAGATTCCAAAGCTCTCTAACTACCCTCAATAATCCCTATATTGTAATCCTATAAAACAGACCACCTAAGGATTCTCATGGTCAATATCCTTATATTATGGGAGAAGAAACTGAGTTCCAGGGAGCAAAATATATGGCAGAAGAGCTGTCAGTAAGGTCAGAATAAGTTCCTTACTCATCTACTCTGTTTGGACTACTTGCTGGAGAAGTGAGCAACTTCGGCCCTTTTCTGCTTCAATAAACTCTAATTTCCCAAGTCCATACATAGACTGCGGTGACAAGACAAATGAGGCTTGACAGCCACTGATTTCAGAGAATTAGGTCAACAGCTTCCTAACAAAGGACAACTGATGCTGCCCAGCAGTGCATGGTACAGTTGAAGGGACATTTGACCAGGAGTCTGAAGAGCTATGTCAAGCTGTGTGACTCTGGGTGAATCATCAGGCCTCTCTGTGTCTCATTTCATACCTTCTATAAAACAAAGCAGTCAAGTCAAATGATTTTTCTTTTTTTTTTTGAGACAGGTTCTCACTCCGTTGCCCAGGCTAGAGTGCAGTGGCATGATCTCGGCTCACTGCAACCTCTGCCTCCTGGGTTGAAGCCATTCTCCTGCCTCAGTCTACCCAGTAGCTGGGACTGCAAGGCACACGCCACTATGCCCGGCTAATTATTTGCATTTTGGTAGAGATGGGGTTTCACCGTGTTGCCCAGGCTGGACTCGAACTCCTGAGCTCAGGCAATCCGCCCGATTTGGCCTCCCAAAGTGCTAGGATTACAGGTGCGAACCACCGCGCCCGGCACAGGCCAAGTGACCTTTAAGACTCCTTTCAGCTCAAACCTTCTGTGTTTCCACAAAGGAGAAACCCTAGTCCCAAAGTCTAGAGAAACTACTTTCATATCCAAAAGATGATCACTGTGCCCAGAGACATCCAAGTGCTATCTTGAATCCTTGGGGCCCCAAAATTGTGCCCTTGGGAGAAGCATGGCTTAAATCAGGGATGAAGTTTGCAAACTTCTGGCCTATTTCCCCCTCATCCCAGTACATTTTTCTGGCTCTGAATTAATAACTTTGGTAGCATTGTAACCAGTTAATCAAAGTAGATGTGGGGAGATTTAAGTAGCCTTCCCCCCACCGCCACCCCACTTAGGAATCACTAAATGAGCAAGGAAAATTTGGTAAGAGGGTATGTACGGTCCTAAAATTCTTGAGAAAATCATGGGAATTTACCCAAGGCAAGAATTTGCAATGTGGCCCCTAGAGAAAGCCAGAACAAGGTCAAACACACTTCACTGTCACAATATCCTTCGCTTGAAATCACAGAGAGAGAGAAAAGGACACCACTACTTCTGAGGTGCCAACCAGCCTTAGCTTTGCATTTTCCTCTACAGCAGGTATAGCCAGTCTGGACAGCTCAGGCAATGTTAGAGGAACAGCAAGTTATCCATGAATTAAGACTTATTTTCTGAGATCAGGGCTGCTTAGAATTCAAATGAGTGGCTAATAATCCCTGATAATACACTAATCATAAAAAGCAATTGAAAGCAGGAAAAAAAGTTGTAGCTCATTGGATAAAAGAGTATTTGTATATGGTCCAAGTTGCTGAAATATAACCTTTGCCAACAAAATTCCACTACTATCATAACATTTCTTAGAAGTAGATAAAGTTCAGTATAACAAAAGCCAGAGTTCATCTATTGCAGAAGAAGCAGTTTATTGAACTTATTTCACTGGATTAAGCAATTTCACTTCAGACAATAAAAGACTTGCAAAACAAAGTCTTTTTCACATGTAAATATCAATGAAATAATTATTTTATTAAGGTAAAATAAAAATGATTGGCAGGTAAGAAATAATTCTAAACGAATAATTCAATATAAAGGGGAAATGCAAAAGCAGGGGAAACAAAGTTACAATACATCTTTGGGTTTAGGCCTCATACTATTAACTCATTTATAATGATCTCAATACTTTTATGACCTGGGGTGGACGGATAACTTAAGATTGTGATAAATAGACAACACATTATAATACAGAGGCTATAGATGTGTTTTAGAAATTGTATTTGTGAAACTAAAAGATATCTCTAATTAGAGAATGACTTAGGAATTCATCTGTGTTTTTTAAATTATAGATTTAAATATATATATACCATGTTTATTACATGGGTATATTGTGTAATGGTGGGGACCGGGCTTTTAATCTACCCATCACTCAAACATTGAACACTGTACTGAATTGAGCATTTTTCAACACTCCCTCTTCTCCTCTACACCCATTTTGGAATCCTAGTCTCTATTACTTCCATCTTTATGTCCATGAATATCCTATGTTTAACTCCTACTTATAAGTGACCACATTGAGAAAATTCAGTAGTTGATTTTCTTTTGCTGAATTTGTTCACTTAAGATGCGACTCAACAAGAAAAAACAAACAAACAACAACAAAAAAACACACAAAAAAACATTAAAACCTGGGCAAAGGACACAAACAGACATTTCTCAAAAGAAGAAATACAAACAGTCAACAAAGACATGAAAAAATACGCAACATCACTACTCATCAGAGACATGCAAATTAAAACCACACTGAGATATCATCTTATTCCAGTCAGGATGGCTATTATGAACAATTTAAAATATAATAAAGTGTCTGTGTTTAAGTAGCTTTCTACTCTTAGACTTAAAGCACAAAACATTGCTGCCATTATTTAGGTGGGGAGAAAAATGTTTGCTACTGAAACAGTACTGGGAGCTTGAGAGAATAATGGCAAACCAGAAAGGCAAAGAATTAGAAACTCTGCATATAAAACTGTTCCATGAGCCCCTCCCCTCCTCTGCATCAAAGATACCCACAGAGAAAAGAACACCAGAGAGGAATTGGACTGTTTTCATTTTGAGATTGATTTTGCTCATACGTATAATCAGGGGGTTGGATAAGCCTATATAATTATTATAATTTTATCCAGATTTGACAATCACTAATTCTATGAGATACACAGAAATTTTCTAGACGGGGCCACACTGTTGGAAATCTCTAATTAGTGTATCACTGAGAGTAAGTCTCATACCATGATAGGCATTAAGCTAACTCCTCAGAGTGTCTATGCCAACAAGATTTTCTTTATACCCTTCAGAAGTCTGCCTTGTTTCTGAACCTATAAAACTTATCTTGTGTTATGCGGTACCTAGTAATTTAATACCTAACCCATTTCTGAAAACAGTCATTTCAGACTAGTTGCAAAGTTTGAAGGTCCAATACTAAGGAAAGGAAGGAAGAAGAGTCAGTGAAGAAGAGTAGAAACAATATGTGTTTCTCTGGTTCTGAAAAATCCTTGCACACTTTGCATATGAACATCTTTAAAACGAGGATGTGTTTTTAGTTGATGACATCCTAACATTAAAAAGGCCTTTCTAGGCCAGGCAGGGTGGCTCACATCTGTAATCCCAGCACTTTGGGAGGCCAAGGTGGGGTGGATCAAGAGGTCAGGAGATGGAGACCATCCTGGTCAATATGGTGAAACCCTGTCTCTATTAAAAATACAAAAATTAGCTGGGTGTGGTAGTGCACACCTGTAATCCCAGTTACTCGAGAGGCTGCGGCAGAAGAATCACTTAAACTCGGGAGATAGAGGTTGCAGTGAGCCGAGATCATACCACTGCATTCCAGCATGGCAACAGAGCGAGACTCCATCTTAAAACAAACAAACAAAACAAAACAAAACAAACAAAAAAAAAAAACGGTGAGGGGGCTTTCTGGCCGGGCATGGTGGTTCACACCTATAATCCCAGCACTTTGGGAGGGAGGCCAAGGTGGGTGGATCACCTGAGGTAAGGAGGTCGAGACAAGCCTGGCCAACATGGTGAAACCCTGTCTTCAATAAAAATACAAAACTTAGCTGGGTGTGGTGGCAAGCGCCTGTAATCCCAGCTACTTGGGAAGCTGAGACATGAGAACTGCTTGAACCTGGGAGGTGGAGGTTGCAGTGAGCTGACATCATGCCACTGCACTCTAGCCTGGGCAACAGAGTGCAACTCAGTCCCTCCCCCAACAAAAAAAAAAGTAAATAAATAAATAAAGGGCTTTCTTAAAGGTGTATATAAAATAACGGTTATTTTTACAATTGATTAAATATATTAAACATGTATTATCCATCACATACAGACTAATGCTTCCTTCCCCAAACCACCCCTGACCACAAAACAAACAAACAAACAAACAAAACACCCAACAAATGAATAAATACAACAGAATAATTTTCTTCTTTTTGAGACAGTCTCACTCTGACACCCAGGTGGTACTGCAGTGGCACAACCACAGCTCAATGCAGCCTCAACATCCTGGGCTCAAGAGATCTTCCTGCCTCAGCCTTCCGAGTAGCTGGGACTATAGGTGTGTGTCACCATGCCTGGCTAATTTTTCTATTTTTTTTGGAGAAACAGTGGTTTACTATGTTGCTCAGGCTGGTCTCAAGCTCCCGGTCTCAAGTGAATCTTCCTCCTCAGCCTCCCAAAGTGCTTGGATTACAGACGTGAGCCACTGTGCCCAGCCAAGTTTTATTCTTTTAAAATACAGTACTGTCAACTGGGGAATGGCATTTGAAATTTCTTCTAATGATGAATATTTAAAAGTCTAGGACCATTTTCTGTGGAAACAGAAAGACTGGATTTTGTTAAGTAAAGATGGCTGCATTCTCAGACAGAAGAAGACCAACATACTATAAATTATTTACCAGGGCAAAAGGCTGCATGACTGCTATGAGAGGAATGGTGACAAATTAATACCATAAAGATGCCCTGAGTGTGCTAAGAATCTGCAGCTCCCCTGCTCCTCTGTCACTGCAGGCTGATGAATCAAATTAGGTCAGAAATTACGAGATTAATTAAGTCAGGTGATTATGTCTGAACGTTATTGTTCGGAACTTGGAACTCTACCCTTAAAGGTCATTGGATTTTACTCCAGAGGGTGTGTCTCAAGCTGATAAGAAGAATTAGGGAATAAGAGGCTAATGTAATGGAACCTGTGAAAAGCTTCTTCTTACTTGTCCCTGTTTTAAGTTTAAAATCCCTGAATACATTTTGTTCACATTTGTGCTTAATTTAGCAAAATTAATGAAATTGTTGCTTTTTTAACCATTTCTTAGTAGATGGGTATTGGTGGAATTGGTTTCTATGAATAAAGAGTTAGCATTTACTAGGTTATCCATACTGAATATTCACCAAAGTGCTAGTTAAAGAAACTATTCTGCTTCGGGGCAGCAGCTACTTCTTACATTGACAACAGCAATAGCCATTCTACAGATGTTTAGTAAGTGAATATATCTCTAGTACCAACAAAGCCAGATATTTGGGAGGAAGCAAAAACAATATCAGCAAGGTGTTTTCATATGTAGACTAGGCCCTACATGTACATGTAGGTTTGCTTGATAGTATTATCCAGAAAATGTTTGAACTCATACAAAGACATAATGAAATATCTCTTTTGCAAGAGCACGTGGATGCCTGGATGATACACATTCCCAGCCTGTGCTCTAGGGAAAGTAATAGCGACACAGAAAGTGGAAATTGTACCTTGCTAGCTCTGCTTTAATCATTTTCAAGCACTCATATCTTGCAGACAGCTTTGAACCCAAATGAGCTGAAGGCTACGTGTGCCCTGCTATAAACGCAACACCGTACAGAATCTAATTAATCATTTTCATTCATTTCTAGCCTAGGAGCATGGTTTCCATGGTTTACCCAGCACCATAATCTCATATATGCATATAGCTAATCAGAGAGTTAAATTCCAAAGGGAGGCTATATTTTAATCTTTTGGTTATAATTACAATTTGAAACTAAGTCATATACAAAATACATATGGATATTTTTATGGGTTTCCAGGATATTTTGACTATGATTTTAGTATTTGTAAGATACACTAAGAATAATATATAGGGTTTATATATTGAGACTTCCGTAGATGCTGATTTCCTTTCCTTGTATTTAAAAAAAAAAAAAAAAAAAAAAGTCTGAGTGGCCCCAGTGAGAGAAATCCATGTGGTATTTTGCAGACACAATGGAACATCAGGTCAGCTGCCCCTTTACAGCATACAGCTCCCATTAGCATTAATGAGAATGCTACACATACATCAAGAGGGAAAAAAGACCCCACGGGTTCTAAACCAAAGCTGAAAGACAGCCCTGCTATCTGCCAAGGAGCAATTTAATTAAACTCTTATTTATTGCTTCTTACTCCAGCTTCATGGGTTTCGGTGAGCAGCAGCAGCGGCAGAATGTTTGCTTATTGCAAAACCAGTCTTGCTTACTTTCAACAGGGTTTTCAGATCAATAATCATTGAGACATATATTGCCCACTCTGACTTGAGAACTGAAGCCAGTAAGTCTTCAATGAAAAATGAAGCACACTTATTGTATTTGTAACTAACGTTCCTTAAAAGTAAAGCAAATATTGATATTCTAGGCACACATAAAAACCAAGATCTATAACTAAGTGTGTAAAATGCACACTGCACGCATTTAATAATCATACTCCATTTTCAGTAACGGGAAACAAGGTACAATGACTGCAATAATTCACCATCCCCTTTTTTTCTTCAGCAAGCAGCACATTGTTTTATTACAATACAGCTATCCTGCCACATTACATTTTACAGTATGTGTACAAAAACCATAAATACACTAGTCCATCTAAAATATGCAGCAATGGCTCTCTCAGCTTTAGTGATACTTGCAACTTTGCGTTTTATGTGAATTTCACATTTTGTTGATGTGTTTGCAATGAAATCAGCACTGCCCAGAAGAGAAATTATTTTACATTTCCATTAAAAGCTACAGTAGTAAATAAACCATCAGAGTTTATGTAGATATCCACCAGAACATCGAGGGGGAACCCATTAAAGTGCCAAACCCTGTGTTAAACATTTGATGAAAGAGCACCTATAAGGCACATTTCTAACCTTTTTTTTTCAAGTGATAGAGTTTTAAAGATATTTTATAATACTGTGCCAACCTCTGCAGAACACTCAAAAATCAAGGGAAGTTTATGTTTGTCAATAAAGCAGCTGTACAGCTCATCACAACGGAATGCCCTGTCAGGGCTGAAAATGAAATGGTGATACCAGAAAACAGACGAAAGACTACCAGGTCACTGAAGTTCATAGACCACTGGGCTCAGATTCATACGCACATATGAACACGCATATGCACATTCAAAATAAGCATGAAGTAGATTACAATAATTAAGGGGTGATTAATAATAATTAACATTCCCATAATTGAAAAGGCCCTTTTTTAAAGAATTAACAAGGAGGTTTATGTAGTCACATATATACGTGAAATGTGACTCACTGCAGCTGGCTGATTGTGGAGAGGGAAGAAGCACTGCAATTTGTTAATTTAGAGACATGCTGTGGATAGTTGTAAAATGCCCCCGGTTAAGTTTCCCCTTAAAAAATGAAACTGTAGTTAAGTGGAAAGGAATATGAAAAGGCGTCTGTATCCCTTAATATGATATGTCAAGTAGTATGCCAGTCATTCTTAAAGACCTATCATTTAAATCTTAGGACAAGCCATAGGTATGGACATTATTATTTAATTTCTGTAAATGAGGATATCAGCTTGTAAGGCAGAACTTTTAAGGATTGTGAGAAGTAGAGCGTATATTCTTTTCTGTTGATTCCAAAGCTCAAGACTTTTGTTCATGAATGTGCAAGATGAATACAGGACTATTATAAAATAATCATCAGAGGTCATACATGTTGGGAATGAAGGATAAACAACATCAATTTTAAACACCGATCATCTTTACCTGTGCAACACTGCAAACACACTAACTGTGCAGAAAGGTATTCCTAAAAATTAGAAGATTGCATAGGTATTGATTAAAGAACAAAAGAGATTGTGGCTTCCACTATAGACGCCATACAGCACTCTTCTTATCTGTAATCCATTAGTGTTACCTGAGTGAAGATGACTAATCTTTAAAATCAATGCTATATATCATTCATTCACAACATGAGTGATCTGTGATGACTTTTTTTTTTTTAGCTTTGTAGTGAAATAGGAAAAACAAGACTAATTAATTTTTGGGTTTTTGGGTTTTTGGGTTTTTTTTTTTTTTTTGAGACGGAGTCTTGCTGTGTCGCCCAGGCTGGAGTGCAGCGGTGCGATCTCCGCTCACTGCAAGCTCCGCCTCCCGGGTTCACGCCATTCTCCTGCCTCAGCCTCCCGACTAGCCGGGACTACAGGCACCTGGCACCACGCCCGGCTAATTTCTTGTATTTTTAGTAGAGACGGGGTTTCACCGTGTTAGCCAGGATGGTCTCGATCTCCTGACCTCGTGATCCACCTGCCTCGGCCTCCCAAAGTGCTGGGATTACAGGCGTGAGCCACCGCGCCCGGCCATGAAATTTTTATAAAATTAAATTTATTTAAAAACATGTAAATCAGATGTCATGTTGTTAAATGTCTGCTTCTAAATGAAATAATGGTTATAAAAAAATGGCTGTTATTCTATATTAAAATCCTTCCCTGAAAAAGATATTAAAAGTTGTCAACACTTGTCTAAACCCTTCTCTTAGGGAAGGGGAAGAGGGGACTTTTTACTGGCTCGTGAAACCCAGAAATCTGGGAGCCACTTGCGGCTCCGAGGAAGACAGGCCATGCAATGGCAAGGCCGACTTCTGTGCGGCTGCAATAAATAAGCAGAGATGCCAGAAAAGAGGATGCCGAAGAGAGAGGAAGGGAGAAAAACAATTTTGGCAAAAACTTTGGCAACAGGGAATAATGAAGTCATCACAAAAAATAATAAAAATAAAACAAAATGTACGCCTCGGGTGTTCATAGCACATTCTCCATTCCTGAGCCCAAAGTAATAGAGATTTCACTCAGCCAAAGAAAGTAATAAGGGGAACAAACAAACATAAAAATGACTCAAAGCTTGACACAGCAGATGTATCGACCAAGTCCTTCCCAAGCTTGGCATGGGAATGGTCTGATAGCCGTGTCGGAGAACGCCAAGATGGCTATCAGATCGGACAGGGAGAAGAAATTACCATCCGAGAGACAGAGAGGCAGTGATAATTTATCCTTTTTGCTGACTCTATCACTAGGAGCTGGGATGCATTAGTCATATTGATTCTAGACGTTCCACCTTGACTGGTACAGAGCACTTCCAATGACAAAATCAAGTTGTTCACATTCTTCATTGTTTTACAATGAAAGTAAGTGGCTTTGTCACTGAGAAAACATGAGTCCAACAGTGGCTACATCCCTAAAACTGAGAGAGATCATGATCATTCAGAAAGAATGCATTATCCCTGACTGGAATAGGATGAGCTATTACAGGCTAAGTAGGGCGAGTATAAAGCTCAACCAAATTATTGTAGAAAGAGAGAAGAATAAGTGAAAATTTCAACATGACCTCACTTCAACAACATATTACAAGGTGAGAATAAACACAGAAGCAGAACTATTTTTCCACACATGTGAGTGGAATGCTGTGGACAAACAATAACATAAAAAAATACAGTCTTATTAGATTTTATTGCCTATCTGATAGTACTAACAGCAAATATTTAATGTGCCAAGAACCAAGGTATATGTTAAAAATACACTATCTTATTTAATCTCCAAAGCATCCTTAAAGGCATTTTATTCCGTTTTTCCATATGAAGACCCTTATGTTCAGAGAAGTTACAGAATTCGCCTAACACACCGCTAATAAGAGGAGGAGCTTAGATTGCACCACACCTCCCCTTCCTGACTCACGGTTTCAAATCCATGCTCTTGAACAATACGCTTATAATAAATAATGCCTCCCTCTCAGGATTTTTGTTTTTGTTTTTGTTTTGTTTTGTTTTGTTTTTGAGACAGTTTCCCTCTCTGTTGACAGGCTGAAGTGCAGTGGTGCTATCTTGGCTCACTGCAACCTCCACCTTCGGGGTTCACGCCATTCTCCTGCCTCAGCCTCCCGAGTAGCTGGGACTACAAGTGCCCACCACCACGCCCAGCTAATTTTTGTATTTTTAGTAGAGATGGGTTTTCACCATGTTGGCCAAGATGGTCTCGATCTCTTGACTTCATGATCTACCCGCCTTGGCCTCCCGAAGTGCTGGGATTACAGGTGTGAGCCACCAGGCCTGGCCTCCTCTCAGGATTTTAAGCAGCCCTCGCACAACTGCATTTTGCAAGCCTGTTGCCTTTCAGGTAGGAACAGTAATATCTCCAGTTAAGAAAACAAGAGATTTCAGTTTTCCTTGCTCTGAGGTAAAGGAGGGAGTCTAGAACACAGGTCTCTTGTCTTTGACATGTCCCATTTCCTCTTCAGCCACATTAAGTGGAGCCAAGGGTGAATGTGTTTATATTGAGTTTTGAAGAAACCACCCTACTGAAGGCTCAAGCACATGCTCCAGGAATATGCTTACCTTCTGGGATCTGATATGCTTCGGCAGGCTCTCTACTGAGGCGAGTTCCTTTGCAGGGTAGTGGCCTGATGGTATTCATCTATGGTCTGAATTTTTGACCAACCAGTTCAAAGCTCTGCAATTATTTTTATTTTTATTTTTTTAATGAGAAGCCAATGGCAGAGTGTAGACAATGACCACAGTGCAGGTTCTACAACTTAAGCCTTCATCATGCTTCCTTCACTGACTTCCTCTTTATTTATCTCTTCTTATATGGATCCACCTCATCCCTTGAATTCTAGCTTGCAATGACCCAATACATGCAACTCCTTGACTAATCAGCAAATCTAACATAACCATTCCATTTAAGTTTTTTGCCTAGTCTTTTCAATTAGGCATTCCTTCAACATATATTTTCTGAGTGCCTATTACATGCTAGGTACTCTGCTATGGAATGGTTAGAGAGAGAGATGAGGCATGATACTCACTCCCTACACTGTGATCTCAGGCTAACAGGCACACGTTAACAACTATCTGTTGATGCTGGACTCAATTCAAACAAAACTTATTAAGCACCTGCTATATGACAGCCAATGTATGAGGCACTGTGGAGAGCATCTTAAGGAGATTCTAAGCTCCCTGAGAGGAGGACAGAGTCTCAGAGATTCTCAGCCAGGAATAACATTTGGCAATGCCTGATGACAATTTTGGCTGTCACAATTGGACATGGCCAGCGGGGGAAGGGAGGGTCTACTAGCATCAAATGGGTAGAGGCCAAGGATGTTGCTAAACATCATACCACGAACAGGAAAGCTCCCCACAATAAAGGAGCATCTGACCCCAAACGTCAACAGTGTTAAGGCTGAGAATTCTTGCTCTATCTTATACTTCTCCAAGTCTGAGTGAGTCTTCAGTGTATAATGAGTGGTGACTGGAATGTGGAAAGAATACTGTCTTTGATAGAAGCTGCCCTTAATTGCCTTAAGAATCCACAATTGCTTTTGGGAGCCAGGAAGACAACAGAAACTAGGAAACTCAGGGATGAAAGCCCAATAACATAATTAGGCCTAAGTACATAAGTAAATTAGAGCTAACTTTTAGATTTTAAAGCAGGCAAATGAAAGAAATAATGGTCTCAGCACTTAAAATGGTCCCAGCACTTTAAATGCAGGAGATAAGGTAAACCATAATTGCCTGAGTGAGACTTGGCTGAATAAGCCCAACTGCACACAGGGTAAAAGCAGATACAAAGGGTAATCGGAACAGTGGGGGTAAGGGTCTGATGTGAGGAGAAACTCACTTCACATGATTAGTCACAGAGGTGATCCAAGAGAACGCAAAAGCCCCTTCTACTGCAGGACCAAAGAACCTTTGATAGGCTATCTACAGTCTATGGATGAAAAGATCCTGGTCCTGCCTCATGGAGACAATGATGACAACACTCCACTGTTCTTTGTCTGCCCTTAACACAGGCTTTAGTGAAATACCGTAACAACTCGGTACAGCCCGAGAAGCCGGAGTTTCCTACCTGCCTCCAATGGGATCAAAGTTACTGGTAAATGGAAGGATCTCAGCATGTTTCAGGGAGAATGTGGATCAAGTACAAAGGAGGTAAAGGAAATCTTCAAAGACTTTGTCAAATCATTCTGGAAGTCCATGTTGAATACAGAGGTGAAGGGATGGTGCAGGGACATCTAATGACATGAAGATCTTTGACCCCCTCTTTAGTTGCTACTTTTATTCTGAATGAGGGAAGGGCAAAGACACCCATTAGAGGATCTGTGCTGAGTGAATGGAGCTGAGTTGAGGCAGTCATGCTTACAGGCTGCAGAGCAAGGCTGGGGCTGGGCCACACTGCTCCACATCAGGAATACAAAGCATCTATTCTCTCTACACTGCCTCTCATAAGCTCCATGCAACAGGTGCAGTAGAAAGAACAAGAGAGCTTGAAAACACAGACCTGGACTTGCTGAAGATAAAGAATCCAGGGACAGTGGTCACAGCACCTGGCAGAGCAATTATAAAAGGAGGTGTCTTCTAAGAATTATTGATTCTTAAGATTGTATACAAGTCTGAAATCATTTACAAACAGTTTGTAAAAAGTTCGTTCCAACAATGATGTAAAGACAAATCACACCTATTTGCAACTTCCGACCAGCTTCCCAGTTGTAACTGGATTATCAGGTCCTTGAAATAACAATATGGACACTGAGACAGACAGACACATAAAAGCTTGAGAAGCAAGTCCCTCAATGGCTCCCCACTACCTATGAGTGAAAAGTCCTGGGTTTTTCAGGGTGGAAGACAAGATACTCTGTGATCCAATGCCTATTTTCTAGAGTCTCTGCTTCAGTGATTCCCCCACTTCTGCCTTAGGCGCTCTCAAAATGAAACTAACTGTACTTCCTGGGCAACCATGCCATTTTATACCTGCGTGCTTTTGACCATACCAATCTTGCTTCTTGAGTGTTCTGTATAAACTCTCACAGTGAGCTCATTCATACTTCAAAATCCTATATGGGAATTATATTCTGCAATGTCTTGTTTGACCACTCTGGCCAACAGAAGTTACTACGTCCCTTCTATTTTTATTGCTGTTATTATTATTACAGGTAACACACTCTATTTTAGATGCTTATTTACATATTTATTTCATTTGTTGGATGCTTGAGCTTGTCAGGAACAGAGACCATGTCTCATTTATTACCGTATCCTCTGAGGCAAAGAAACCATTTATTAAATAAATTGAAATCTGTAGTAAGAGATTAAAGCTGTAGCAGACCAAGCAAGATGCTGTCCATGCATTGTCTTTGAACCATGCTCTGATTTCAAGTACAATAAAGCTGACCCAGCAGCAATGTGGGTGTGGAGGGGCAGGGAGTAATGTGATACAATAGACAGGAAAGACACAGCTCGGCTATAATATCTATTTCCTTACTCAGCAACTTCATGACATGCAGTAATTAACAAAAGGTGTCAGGTAGTGGCAAGATTTAGGCTTTGAAACCAAAGAGAACTAGACTCTTACTATCTGACAAACTTGGGGAAGTTACTTAACCTAAGCTTCAATAACCACATCTGTACAATGAAAAACAATAAAGTACCTAACTGAGCTGAAAGAATACAACAGAATCACGTAGTTAAATACCTACAAGAGAGCCTGACATGTGGGTCCTCAATGTACGGTAACTAACAATGATCATCAGTAATGAGGATTCTGTCATTTTGGCAGTTCACACAATTCAGTGAAATGTCATACAAATAAAATCTAGTATTTGTCAGCTTCCATCTCTACTTTGAAGTCTTTTCTCTCCATTTAGCTTTTTATTCCTTTTTAAAAATCTGTCATTACCATCGCCAATCTACAGCACCAATTCACATTGCCTATTAGTCTAATGAGTTAATTAAAGCTGAGAATAGAAGCTCTAAGAAGACAGACTTTCCCAGACCAATGTACCATGTGCATTATCATTTAATAATCCTTCTAAAAATATCCGGATACTGTAACTACGGCATTTCTAGTGGTACCTAGATGACAGTGTTGAAAAAAAAAGATTAAACTGATCGCTTAAGCCCACAGATGACTGATGTACTAGAGTGACTGCTCTTGTCAAGTTCTGGTGGTATTATGCGGATCTGTTTTTTATTTCCATGCAGCAGCGTGCCAGAGCCGCCTCTAGAAGGTGATCTCCAAATGATGCTGTTGAGCCAGTATATGAATCGTCAGCCTGATACTTCCTGTACACAGAAATTAAGGTCTAAGCCATCACTTGTAACTCACAAGGGTCAGTGCTGGCAGCCCATGGAGGATGAGAAATATTGCACATGATTAATAAATACATCTATAGAGAGAATCTGTTGAGAGGATTGACAGCCAGATCTGGAAGCCAATACTGAATCAACAATTAAAAGAACAGTTCCAAATCAGTTAAGCCAGAGCCAAGAGAGACTCAGTTATATTTAAAACAAAATTCACCACAGCAGGGGATTCTCAGCTGTTCAGTTCTGAACGTTGGATGTTTTTCTTGGAAGCTTAGCTGATAGAACCAAGTGAATCCGAGTTACACGCGATGGGAACAGTGCAGCTGCTAAGCTGGGGCGGTGTGCCTGTAATCTGTGCCGTGGAAGCCACTGCAATTTGCACAAATCAAAGCTCTGGGAGTTTCAATAAGTCACTCATTCACTCTACGTACTCACTGTGCTGAATCTAAGGTAGCTCTGAGGGAAAAATCACAGCTCCTTAAGATTTTACAGGGTGGAGAGGCTTAAGAGCTGGGCAATGCAATGAAAGAAGCCATCTAGGATTCTTTTAGCAGTCACAGATTCTAGAACTGAAGCTCGACTGCAGTAAGATCAGCTGGGTGTATCTCAATAGTACCTGTAGGCAGGTGCTTATTCTGCAGGTGTCTAAACTACCTGTGACGGAAAAATGAGAATGCTCTATTTTACTAGCAGTTATGCAGAAAACTCTCCAGGATGGGGGCAAGTGCACCTTCTAGTCACCCAAATTAGCTAAAAACGAAAGGCATCACAGAAGGTGGCATTTCTTCCTAAACAGATGATATACAGAGCAGTTAGGATGTGGGGATCATGGCAAAGGATCACCAGCAGAAGCTGTGGCTGTAGTGGTTGTGGCAGTTGTTTATCTGTTTTAATAAGCTCAGCCTAAGAAACAAAGTCAGTCTACATTTGCTAAGTGAATCAGGGTGGTGTGTGGTGCGCTTCATGGAAACACTAAAATCCATGCTGCCTCAGCAGGATTGGGATGAGTTCTTGATTCATGCCCATGGAACATTACTGCTGAATTACAGATCTGCAGCTCCTTATGTGGCGGCATCCCAGACTGCTTTTACTTCTGCATAATTCAAGATATAAAGACTGTTTATTGCCGCTAAACTGTATAAGAAGGCACAGGACAGAGAAATAGCTCTAAGCCTTCATTATGTTAATTTAGAAATCATACATTTCCTTTTCTTATATGAGGTTTCTTTAAAAATGCTTACTACCAACTGACTGCTGGCCTTCGGATCTTTCCTCCAAATCGCCTTCCCTCTGATCCATTTGCTGCTTCTCTCAATCCAAGAAATCTTAAGCACAACGTGCAAATTTGATATTTTTGAAAAACCCTATGTTGGTACAGGATAAAGGATGTAATTTCCTGCAAGCGGAAAAAATTGGAGAGGAGAGGGAGGAGAATAAAGACAGGTTTTCTCAACAGTGTTTCTCCCATCCCATCAAAGCCTGCTCAAAGGTGTCAACAGCACTAAGCAACCCTGCCAAACCATCTCCAGAAGCTGAAAGTAGTGCAGAGTCCAATGCCATCAAACTGGGTGAGTTAACTGCAATTGGGGAGCAGTCAAGTTCAGGCCTGGAATCACAGACATGCCCAGCAAAATGGAGGAAAAGCAGGAGGCTTGTATGTGCTTGTGCACACACACACATTCATAAGTGCCATTCTCTTCCCTTCTGCTTAGCTTTGTATGCAAGGAAATCAGATGGTGAACTAAAGACAGGCATGCTATCTGACTCTGCTGGTACTCAGCATGCAACATCTGACACATAAAGCAGCTTTATCAGGTAAAGTTTAACAGAACAGGCTCTGAAATCAGGCTGTTTGGTGCAAATATTGGCACAGATCACCCATTATCTATCTATGCCCTTGAGTAAGCCGCTTGACCTCTCTGAGCCTCTGTTTGCTTATTTATAAAACTGGCGTCTAGGTGCTTCAGAGGGTTGGGAAGATTCAGTGAACAGTGGCTGGCACTGAGTGCACATGTACTAATGTTAGCGAGATAGCAGTTTCTCAATGAGTGTATATATTAAATGAGTCTACCAAGGATAGCAATATTAGGGATATTGGTATATTTATCAACGAATGGTAGCTTTAAGGATCAGATAAGTCCATGTATGTGAGAATTTATAAACTGTAAAGTGATATTCAACTTTAAGAGTTTACTACTATGCGCAGCCCACAGTAGTTGTGCAAATATTCATCCTCTGAGTCATGTATGCTCCCTAGATATCTACTATAGTTTTAGGTGTCTTTATATTATCTACTGAGGGTGATGGGAGATGATACTGAAAAGTATACTGTGCATTTCCTATCCTGAAGGGAATTAGAAAATATGACACACAGGCATGAAAAGTTAAAGAGAAAAATTTTAAAAAGCAATATGCTATAAAAGACTTTAGGAGGGGAAAAATATGTTGCCCTTACTTGAGCAGTTCATGCCAGTTAAATTAGGATTTACAGAAAAGAGCCGAGACCATGCCACTGCACTCCAGCCTGGGCAACAGAGCAAGACTCTGTCTCAAAAAATAAATTTAAAAAATAAAATAAAATAAAGAAAAGAGAGATCCGTGTCACCTGGGATGGGCAGGGAAGAACTCAGAGCCTGGCTGGGTTACAGCAGATCCTCCTAGGCTGTGTCAAACACAGACAGATGGATGAGGGCAAGGACATTCCAAGCAAGGAGAAATAACCAGGACAGAGGGATAGGTCTGCAAATAACATTGTTGGAGAGTCGTTCTTAGAAAGAAAGAAGGCTGGTTATGTAGAGCTCACAGGCACAAAGAAAGAGGAGGCAAAGACAAGCACCTAGGAAAGCTTTGTAATGTTATCTCTGGCCCCAGGCTAGAGTGCAGTGGAATAATCACACCTCAGGGCAGCCTCAACCTCCTGGGCTCAAGTAGTCCTCTTGCCTCAGCCTCCCAAGTAGCTGGGACTACATGTGTGTGCCACCATGCCAGTTAATTTTATTTTTTTTAGTTTTGGGGAGATTGGGGGGGGGTGTCTCACTATGTTGACCAGGCTGGTCTTGAACTCCTGGACTCAAAGAATCCTCTTGCTTTGGCCTCTCAAAGCGCTGGGATCACAAGCATGAGCCATCACACCCAGCTGAAAAGTATAATTCTAACTTCCAGAATACAGAACAAGAGGGAAAAGGAAAATAAACACCAATTAGGAGCTTTAGATATTTTCTTTCCTTTTCTTCTTCAGTAAGGAACTAGAGCTTCCCAGCTAAAGATGTGGCAAAAGTCAGTCCATTAACAGGACTTATTTCAGGATCAGTATTAATGATGAGGGTATTTGGGCTGTAGACATGCACTTTTAAAATAACTTATATTAACCTCATTTTCTTATCTCTTTTACCATAGCAAATTTTTTCTTATGGAAATGTTTTCAGAGAAGTCATTTACTGATCCTTAATTACTAGTGTTTAACCAGTAAAACTCACATTTTTTTTTTTTTTTTTTTTTAGAGTATATTAGTTTTCTGTTATAATATACATTCTAATCAAATGTGGCTTTCTGCAAAGGTCCTCATTGTCAGTCTCCTCAAAGCAAAGTTTATCTGGACTATTAGACATTCTCTCTGCTTTGGCTGCACCAAATTAGATTAATTATTTATACATGAGGCCCACTGCTTCAGAACATGGGCACCCCACTTAACATTTCTCTAGTGAATTATTAAGAGTCTTACTTTTAAAATAAAATCCTCATTTCATAGTCTGTTTGATTGAGGTTAAACACAATAGTCTAGTGATTCCTGTATTAAACAGTCCAATGTCATAAGACTCTCTCCTGGGTTTTATGCCAATGAGCACATTTGAAACAAATGAACCTTTCATTAAGAACACCCTCACAGGGGAGAAGGGTAAAGAGCTTCTCGCTTGAAAACTGTCTGGCACCAGTCTGGGCAGAATTATTAAAACAGCAGGCAAGTCAAAGACAGTGTGCAGATTCTACTGTTAATACATCAGAAATAATTAGAAATAAGAGATATAAAAGGAACTTTGGGGTCCTCCCTCTTTATTCTACAAAGAAAGATGAACACCCCACACCTAGTCTTTAGCTAACAGTGACTTGCTTTGTTCCAACGGACACTTTCAAATATTTGTCACAGACATTCTGAAAGTAATAAGAGATGGCATAGGTACTAAAATGTGCAGGGTTTTTTTTTTTTTTTGGTTTTGGTTTTGGTTTTTGAGACAGTTTTGCTCTGTTGCCCAGACTGGAGTGCGGTGGCACCATCTTGGCTCACTGCAACCTTCACCTCCCAGGTTCAAGGGATTCTCGTGCCTCAGCCATTCAGGTAGCTGGGATTACCAGCCTGCACCACCATGCCTGGCTAATGTTTGTATTTTTAGTACAGATGGGGTTCTGCCATTTTGCCCAGGCTGGTCTTGAACTCCTGGCCTCAAGTGACCCACCCACCTAAAGTGCTGAGATTACAGGGGTAAGCCACCATGCCTGGCCAGGTTTCTTCATTGCAAACAACAAACTCTGCTCTGGCTGATTTATGTGACAAAGAAATTTATTAAAGAGTATTAGTAGTGCTCCAAACCTCCAAGTGGGCCAAAGAGCCAGGTGAGGCTGCTAACTGGCCAGAAATAATGTTGAAACACGCCATGGGGAAAGGTACACTCAACAACACTCCTGCAGTGCAAAAAACATGGGGCCAGGAGCAGTAGCTCAGGTCTGTAATCCCAGCACTTGGGGAGGCCAGGGTGGGCAGATCACTTAAGACCAGATATTTGAGACCAGCCTGGGCAACATGACAAAACCTCACCTCTACAAAAAGTACAAAAATTAGCTGGGCATGATGTCGTGTAGTAGTCCTAGCTACTCAGGGGGTTGAAGCAGGAAAATTGCTTAAGCCTGGGAGGCAGAGGTTGCGGTGAACTGTGATCGTGCCATTGCACTCCAGCCTGGGAGACAGAGTGAGATTCTGTCTTAAGCAAAATACAGAGCTCACAACCGTGAGATGTGGGCAAGATGCTGGTTCTTCTACCTGCCCTGGAGAGTGGGGTACCTCTGCCAGCATCCTCTGCAGAGGGTTTCCACAAACCCACAGCATTCACCTCCCCATCCCATCTTGTACGAGACCACCTGACTGCAGGGATCTAACTGCAAAGATGACTAGAAAAGGTATTTATTGGGCTACGGTCTTAGGTAAGTGAAACTTAAAAAGAAATTCCTCAAACATTGGAAAACATGACAGATATCCACGTGTCCCAAGATTAACAGGCCTTCTCAAAACATCCTTCATTTCCAGATAGGCATCTGGAAGTGAAACAAGGAAAATGGTCTCCTTTCCCTAATTGCCCACTCCACCCTGTCACCCCCAAATTTTGTTCCTAACACTTGTATGACTTTAGCACTCTTTATCATACAAAAAATACATTCTTTCATTCTGCTCCTAGTGATCAGCCAATGACAAAGCTGATTTGGGGCTGAGCAAGAAGCAGAGAACTTTCTCCTTATCCGTACTGCACTGACAAAAGCCCTTGACCTTCCCGAGTTTTCTAATTCCAATATTATCTTGACTCCTTGGTGAGATTAAAAACAAGAACAGTGCCTGGCATGCAATGCCTCAAGGCTAGAATCTGTCTGTTGCTTAGGCCTGAATTCTCAAAGACATTGAATTATTTTGAGTAGGCTGTTTACCTTGATGTGAGCAGAATTAGCCTTAGACACTAAGCCTTTATGGCAAATTTTATTGTCCAAGGCAAATATAACCTGTTAAGATTTACAGGCTTTATTAACAGCAATAACCATTTTACAGCCAACATCAGTAAATCAGGGTTTATTGAGAACTCTACAATTTTAATCTGTGGAAAACCATTAAAATGTCGGATTTTCATTAGACATAATTTCTAACTTTTATGAAAGATAGATTTTCCATTTAATTAGGGAGTATAAAAAAGTGCAGTGTGGGATAATGAATTGTTTGGAAAAGAGCAAATTGGTTTTAGCTAAACAACAAGGGTCAAACATTAGAGATGCTATCTTCAGTTAGAACTGCCCCCAAAGTTAAGGCTAAAAATAATTGCAGTGACAAATGTGTTCTAATACATCCAGCTATTAGGATGGGCTCATGAAGTTTAGAAACATTTGAGTTGTCATTAATTCACATTTCAGGTATTTTGTAAAACAACGTGTGTGACCTATTTTGTAAAAAGTTCATGTGAACTTTTTACAAAAAGTAATTACATATTATCTAAACCAGTGTCTAAGTAAGTGTAATGAGAAACTTCCAGTTCATGTAACATTTTCATAAAGTGTTTTAATAACAATAATATCATTCATAAGATACTTCAATGGTGGTAAGGTGAACAAACATTGGTGGGTCACCAGCCTTCATCAGTAATTATTTAATTCCTCCATGTGATGGATTACAAGAGAGGGGGCCAGGAAGCTTTTTGATAAGTGGCTTTGTCTTTGATGACCCTGAAGGACAAGAAGAGAGGGCAATGTTTGAGAGAAGTAGAGCTCGAGGGAACGGTCTGGTCTTAGCAGCTCACTACTTCTTCAAAGGGTTAAAAACATGTTAGACATTATACGAATTTTCTGTTTTAATCTGGTTCCCCAAAAATAATAGGACTTCACATCTTTTTGGGGGAATCAAAAGTTCTTAAAGCTTTAAAAATGAAAGAAGAAGGAACAACAGAAATCAAAATAATCTTTACCATTTATTTAATATTAGAAACTGCTAAATGTTTTGCACATTTGTTGTTGTTGCTGTTGTTTTGTTTGTCTCATAGAAATTCTACAAAGAAAACATTTTTCTCATTTCCAGAGGAGGAAACTGAGGGTCAGAGTGGCTAATTGCATTACAAAGTTAGTAGCCAGAGTCTGTTGGCTTCAAAGTTCATACTTTTCCCATTGTGCAAACCTGACAATCTTTAGTTCTGTTTCTATTATTTCCCTACCCCACTGACGTATAGTAGGTGAAATGACACTGCTGTGTTACAGACACAAGTATGCATTTATCAGCGTAAATTTGGGTCCTGTTTTGACAATGTGATCTGTTAGGGACATGGCCAAATGTAGAGAAAGTTGTAATGAGGGTAGAGATTGCACTTGGTTCCCTTACTTCTCCTTTTATATGTCCCTTTTTCTTCTACGTGGCCTCTTCTATATAACTCCTAGGATAGCATCAAACCTGGACTCCTTGCCCTTTAAAGGACAGAGTGATGTCCTGTCCCAGGCTCCTTGTCCCCCTCGGCCTCCAAAACTTCCACATTCTCAGTGCTCTTAGTTTTATTATCTGATGACATATTTCAAATAAAGAGGCACAGAATATATAGCAAATTTGAGATTAGAATATTCACTAGAAGATAATTTAATCCAAAGACCTTTCTTTCTAAGGGTGAGATGATGGCAGTACAGTGGGCAGATAGACTATCATTGGCCTGGCGGCTCCCAACCTTCAAGAAGCTTGGTCCAATTAAAAACAAACAAAACCAAAAACAATTAGAGAAAGGACAGATTGAGCTTTAAAGTTGGCTCTTAGTGCTTCCTAGTGACCTGAGAGCTTAGACAAGTTGCTGTAGGATAGACATGAAAGCTCATATACTTTCTCAGCATCTCATAGCACATTTTTTTTTTTTTTTGCAAATTAATTGAAATAACAGAAGATAAACCACCTACCATAGTACCTGGTGCACAAGAACATTTCAAAAATGGCAACTCTATTTTTATTATTCATAACACTTTTCTTGTCAGATAAATGAGTTAGTTGCCAAGAAAGTTCTGTCTTGCAGAGAAAAGTCTATTGTATATGTCTTGTGATAACAGAATTTGGACATGCCCCCCAAGGTGACTTTCAATGAATGTGTCAAGTAGGAAACTACCCATTCCACTGACAGACAAAGCCAGCTGATGTACTGGGGGCCCCGCCAGCTATATCCCTTTCCAGTGGTGATCCCATGGGCCCCAGAGGAGGTGGGCAGAAAGGGAACCAAGTGGTGGCATGGAGAGGGTGGAACATGGCCTGCACAATGAAGATGACTTTGACTGATAGCATTTCACAGTAATGATTACATGACTGACCAATTTCTAAACACAGTTACCAATTTCTGCCATACTGAAGAGTCATTACCTTAGTACACTCATATTACTATGAAGTTAATAGGCAGAATGATACATGCTTAATGACCTGACCACGTAACAGACATTGATAGACATCTGCACCCTAAGGGACACCATGACTGTGGAAGGGTATGAACATTTTCATTTTCCTTCTCCATCTTTATCATTTCTCAGCTTTCTTCTCTCATTCTGCCTTGTTTTCAGCAAAAACACAGATGTTGATAGCAATGACTTACTGTGTAAGCTACTGTTGAAAGTAAAAGAGCTATAGATATTGGTGCACAGATAATGCTAGCATCCAAATCATGGAGAAAAGAAATTCCAAAATAATGCAAGTGTTTGAGACTAGGATACTGTCCCACATTAAGATGATGTTATACATACACAACCTCATTAAAGAGTTGGGCAAAGGATATGAATATACATATTTCAAAAAAAAAGACATAGAAATGGCCAAGAAACATGAAAAAAATCTTCAACATCACTAATCATCAACGAATGTAAATTAAAGCCACTATGAGATACCACAGTGTTATACCAGTCATAATGGCTATTACTGAAAAGTAAAAAAACAAAAAAAAAACAAAAAAAAACCCCAAAAACTGGATGTTGACAAGGATGCGGAGAAAAGGCAACTTTTATTCACTGTTGGTGGGAATGTATATTAGTACAAACTCTATGAAAAATAGTTTGGATATTTCTTGAATAACTAAAAACAGAATTACCATTAGATCCTGCAATCTCACTACTGTCTACCTGCCAAAAAAGAAATGAAATAAATACATGTACTCACATATTTACTGCACTACTATGTACAATAGCAAACATATGAAACAAATCTAAGTGTCCATCAATGAATTTAGATAAAGAAAATGTATATATACACAATGAAATACCAGTCAGCTATAAAAACAATGAAATGTCTTTTGAAACAACATAAATGGAACCAGAGACATTATATTAATGAAATGACTCAGACAAAGAAAGACAAATACCATGTGTTCTCGCATGTAAGTTGGAGCTAAACATGAACTTAGAGTTTGAAATGACAGACAGTGGAGATGAGGCAGGGTGAGGGGGACATAGAGTATAGAATAATAGACAGTGGAAACCAGGAAGAGGAGGCGATGGATGACGAGAAATTACTTGTTATTTGGGTGATGGATACACTAAAAGCCCTGTCTTTACCATTATGCAACTTATGCGTGTAACAAAATTACACTTGTACCCCATACATTTATACAGATCAGATTTTAAAAAACAAATGTTTGCTACGGCATCAATAGCCTATTTAACCCTTAATGTAACTGAAATACTTTCCATATTCATCTATAATACAACATTTATAAAACAAAGTTTTTGCCCCTTCTCAGCTGAGAATTTCTGTTTTAAACTACCCTAAAGCCCTAGCTGCTCCTTGGAATTAGTTTCTATTTAATTTCAGCTGGTCTGGTTCTGAAATTTATTCCTAAAAGATATACATTATTAAAATAAAAAGTGATATGATGCCAGAGGTAGAATGGGAAGTGTACTGGGCTGAATAGCAGTCCCCCAACATTCATGTTGATTTGGAACCTGAGAACCTGACCTTATTTGGAAATTGGGTCTTTGCAGATGTTTTGTGATGCAGAATATAAAGTATGAGGCCACATGGGATTACAGTCAGTCATAATCTAATGGCTGGTGTCCTTATAAAAAATTCAGAGACACAGGAGAGTGCCATGTGAAGCTGCAATCGATGGAGGCAGAGACTGAGTGATGTATCTATTTATTAATCCATTTTCATACTGCTAGGGTTAGGGTTAGGGGTTAGGGGTTAGGGTTAGGGTTCATTTATAAAGGAAAGAAGTTTAACTGACTCACAGTTCCATATGGCTGGGGAGGGAAGAAGGGGAAGCAAGGTACCTCTTCAGAAGACGGCAGGAAGGAGAAGTGCCCATCAAAGAGGAAAGAAGTCCCTTATAAAACCATTAAATCTCGTGAGAACTCACTCACTATCATGGGACCAGCATGGGGGAAACTGTCCACATGATTCAATGATCTCCACCTGGCCTCTCCCTTGACGCATGGGGATTATGGGTGATTACAATTCAAGATGAGATTTGGATGAGGACACAAAGCATAATCATATCAGTGTGCAAGCCAAGGGACACCAAAGATTGCCAGTAACTACCAGCATCTAGGAGAGAAGCATGGAACAGTTTCTCTTTCAGAGCCCTCAGAAGGAATTAATGCTGTTGGATTTCAGACTCCTGCCCCAGAACTGTTGGAAAATAAACTTCTGCTGTTTCAAGCCTCCTCAGTGGTGGTAATTTATAACAGCAGCCCTAGGAAACCAATATAGGAAGTGGATAACTACAGTTTGGAAATGTGTCAGAAAGGTAGATACCAGAAAAGAAAGCGTACTTTCTGATACATCTATATTGTGTTCCCTTGTTCCACAGCTCTCCCAAATATTTTTTTCCACTGACATTGGACGGTGCTGCCACTGAAAGTTTTTCATATCTTGCTCTCCTCCTTGTGGTTACAGCTGAAAAGCACCCTCAGAAGCAAATGAAGAAAGGGGCTGAGCCAGTCTACAGAGCTCGTTTGCCTGCAAGTGTAGGGCGCTAGGGCAAGAAAGAGGGAGGGATGTGTAAAGAGCTGCTTCCAAGCATTCAACAGAGTTCAGCCTCTAAATAATTGAACATATGGGCACGCTGCTCACCTCCTAGAAGCCAGTCTGTCCTCTCATAGGAATCCTCTACCAATCTCAGTCCTGAACAGTCACAGAGTTCTTATAATTCATAAGTCCCCTGCATTCTCTCAAAAGATGCTTCAGTGTGGGTGAGTGGGTATGCACGCTCATGTGTGCATTTATGAACCAAAATGTATTTTTGCTTTTGGCTACTATCTTACCAGACTGCACATCCTTTATTCTTCTTTTGTTCTTTCTTTTTTAAATTTATGTCTTCAACAAGCAGTGGGGGCGGTAAGTGGGAGCTAAACACTGAGAACACATGGACACAAAGAAAAGAACAACAGACATTGGGGTCTACTTGAGGGGAGAGGGTGGGAGGAGGAAGAAGATCAAGAAGCTACCCGTGGGGTACTATGTTTATCACCTGAGTGATGAATTAATCTGTACACCAAACTCTTGTGACATGCAATTTACCTATATAATAAACCTGCACATGTACTCCTGAACCTGAAATGAAATTTTAAAAAAGCCATAGACAACAGCACAGAGTGAACCTTAATGCAAACTCTAGACTGTCCTTAATAAGAATGTATCAATATTGGTTCGGTCATTGTACGGGAGGTACCACACTCATGTAAGATGTAATTACAAAAAAGGAAACTGGGTCGGGTGCGGTGGCTCATGCCTGCAATTCAGGCACTTTGGGAGGCTGATGTGGGCGGATCACGAGGTCAGGAGTTAGAGACCAGCCTGGCCAACATGGTGAAACCTTATCTCTACTAAAAATGCAAAAATCAGCAGGGCATGGTGGTGGGTGCCTGTAATCCCAGCTACTCAGGAGGCTGAGGCAGGAGAATCATCTGAACCCAGGAGGCAGAGGTTTTAGTGAACCGAGTGCAGCATTGCACTCCAACCTGGGTGGCAGAGTGAGACTCTGTCTCAAAATAAATAAATAAATAAAAATAAAAAAACAAGAAACGGAGGGGGAAGGTACATGAGAACTTTCTATAGTACTTCAACTTTTATATAAATTCAAAATAGTTTCACCTAATGTCTATTAATTTAAAAATGTGGCAACACTCTTAGTTAAAGCTCCATTTTAGTTAATGTTTAACAATTAGCCAAAATGTCTAAATATTGCATTGAGCTGTTCTTTACTGTTAAAAGTGAATCAAACTTGAAGTGAAAATATATCTTTATTTCTTTAGTTGTAGGACTAGTGATGGAGTTAATAAATTTATATTTGCATATATGAAAAAAAGTAGGTAGGAATGTTTTCTTCACCTGTTAGTACCCAATCATGAGAGAAAGACAAAACAAAACAAAGCCAAAATGTTGCCTAATGCATTTTACATTTTGTCTAGGGCTAATCCTGGGATAACCTTAAATATTCATCAATATAATTAGCAGACTAATTTCCCTTCATATTCAACAAGTATTTATTGAACACCTGGATGTAAGAAGCATGTTTTTTAAATTTATTTTTTATGCTAACAAATTGCATATATTTTTCATGTATAACATGTTTTGAAATATGTATATACTGTGGAATGGCTAAATAAGGCTAAATAATGTATGTATTACATCATAAACTTATTGTTCTTTTTGTGATGCAAGTACTTAAAATCTACTCTTAGCATTTTTAAAGAATACAATACACTGTTATTAACTATAGTCACCATATTGTACAACAGACCAATAAACATATTCCTCTCTAACTGAAATATTGTACCCTTTGACCCATGTCTCCCCAGCCTCTCCCCATCTCCTCAACATGTGGTGACCAGCATTCTACTCTAGTTCTGTGACTTCAGCTTTTTTTTTTTTTTTTTTTTGTTTGAGACAGAGTCTTGCTCACTTGCCTAGGCTGGAGTGCAGTGGCATGATCCTGGCTCACTGCAACCTCTACCTCCCAGGTTCAAACCATTCTCCTGCCTTAGCCTCCCAAGTAGCTGGGACTACAGATGCATGCCACCACACCCGGCTAACTATTGTATTTTTAGTAGAGATGGGGTTTCATAATTTTAGGCAGGCTGTTCTCGAACTCCTGACCTCAGATGATCTGCCTGCCTTGGCCTCCCAAAGTGCTGGAATTACAGGCATGAGCCACCGCACCCGGTCGACTTCAGCTTTTTTAGGTTCTGCATAGAGGTGAGATCCCGTGGTATTTTTCTTACTGTACCTGACTTATTGCACTTGACATACAGCCTGCTTGGTTAATCCATGTTGTCACAAATGACAACATTTCCTTCTTAAAGGCTGAGTAGTATTCCATTGTGTATGCATACCACATTTTTAAAATTCATTTGTCCATTGATGGACACTTAGGTTGATGCCCTATCTTACCCATGGAGCTATTGTGAACAGTGCTGCAGTAAACATGGGAGTGCAGGTATCTCTTCTACATCCTGATTTCATTTGCTTTGGATATATACCTAGTATATACCTATCAGAAGAATTGCTGGATCAAATGGTAGCTCTACTTTTAACATTCGGAAAGAATGTCCATACTGCTTTCCATAATGGCTATACTAATTTCCATTCCCACCAACAGTGTGCAGGGGTTTCCTTTCCTCCACATCCTTGCCAACACTTGTGAAAAATCTTTCACCTTTCTGAAAATAGCCATGAGCAGCACTGTTTCATGTGCTGAGGACACAGCAATGAAGAAGAGAAAGCACAAATTTCCTCATTAAAGTTAAATTTCAGTGGGGTAGACAGAAATAAGCAAAGTAAATAGAGTATGCTTGTGATAACAGGTAAAAAGAAAGTATATACGTAGTAGGATAAATTGCTGGGATAAAGCAGGGAAAAGGTGGAGTCGGGGAAGCAAATATTTGCAACATTTGCAGAGTGTACAGAGCAGGCTTTACTGAGCAAGTGATATCTGAGTAAACCCTGAAGAAAGATGGGACGAAGCAGTGTGACAGCTGGGGAAGAGCCCTCCGGCAGAGAGGGCAGCACATGCAAAGGCCCTGATGTAGGAGCATGGCTGGTGCATCCGAGAGAGATTGAGGGGGCCAGGGTGGCTGTAGCGCGGTCAAATGCAGAGTCAAATAAAATATATAAGGTCACACCAGGCTAGATTATGTTGAATCTTGTAAAGCACTAAAAGAACATAGACTTTTACCTGGAGTGCCTTGGAGTACCTTTGCAGGATTTTGAACAGAGCCCTTAAATGACTGCAAGACCTTTGGTTGGCCACTGATATAAGCATCAGTTTTCCTGCTTCTAAAATGCAAAGGTTATGCCAGGTAAATATCTAAGTTATTTTCCATCTGAAAAAAAAGTAGATTAATAGAGATGTAGAGTATGCTAAGTTCCTATAGGCTGATGGCTGATAAAAACATGAGCACCCCTCTCTGCTGCTGCCAAAGTCAATGGCAGTGACCTGGCACAGAACCAGAAGGAAACATGGGTGTACCAGGGGACACTCACACAGCTGGCACTACAGAGCCTAGACATTTTTATGCATAAAACATTTGTAAACTGGGGTTTTTTGAAAGATGGGCGCTGAATGTAGAGAACTGCTGATACCTCTGTTAGGCTCCCAGGAACACACGTGATGTCCTAAATGAGAGGGACATAGTCCCTTGCCTGACACTTAACGCCCTGCTCAGGAAAGGAGGTTGTGCTGTCGTAGAAAACAATAGGGCAGCAAAAGGAGATCAATATCTTTTTTGTTCTACATTCGATAAAATTTTTAAATAAGCATTTTCCTTTCTAATCATTTTACATCATGCATAGAGTGTTCAGTTTAATTTTCAAGTCCGTTTACTTCATTTCTGTGAGCCATTTGAGCCCTGAATAGTGTCCACCTAGCACGCTTTCTAAATATGCAAGTATGTGTGTTTTTTCATTCCCCTTTATTTTATCTCCTTTTTTGTCCTTCCAATTACAAACTCCCAATTTTACTAAAATATGAGGCAAAGGCTCCTGGTTTTTTCTTTTTCTTCGTATATCTGCTTCTCAGTGAATAAACAATAGCTCCAAACACCGTTTCCTAGCTTCCCATAGAAGAGTCAAACCTGGACCATGTGCTGCTGAACTCAGGCCTGTGAAAGGAAAATAAATCTTGGGGCCGCCAAATCACTAAAGCTAAAGGGAAAAGTCAAGCTGGGAACTGCTTAGGGCAAACCTGCCTCCCATTCAATTCAAAGTCACCCCTCTGCTCACTGACATAGATGCATATCTGATTGCCTCCTTTGAGAGGCTAATCAGAAACTCAAAAGAATGCAACCATTTGTCCCTTATCTGCCTGTGACCTGGAAGCCCCATCCCTGCTTCCACGGGAGTTATCCCACCTTTGCTTCTAGTTGTCCAGCTTTTCCGGGACCTGAACCAATGTTCATCTTACATATGTTGATTGACGTCTCACGGCTCCCTGAAATGTATAAAGTGAAACTGTGCTCTGATTGCGCACATGTCGTCAGGACCTCCTGAGGCTGTGTCGTGGGCGCACGTCCTCAACCTTGGCAAAATAAACTTTCTAAGTTAACTGAGACCTCTCTCAGATTTTGGGGGTTCATGGGCCTATGTTTATAAAGTTTTCGTTATATTAAGCATGTCTTATACTTCTTAGTGTTTTTCCTCCAATAATAGCTATATTACTAGTCTATCAGGGGCCATCTTCCCATTGTGAATAAAAGATTTAGAAAGCCTTTCCTATGACCAGAGTGCATTACCAGGGACAATTATATTTGAATAGTAAGGTAGAACTTCTAGAAAACATTCAAGAAGCAGAAACCATTGTGACTCTGGATTCTAGGCACCTCGCTGTGAAGGAAGGATAACATATCAGAGGCCAGTGGCTTCATGATGTTTTATATCCCTAAGGCCTGCACAGTGCAGAAAACATAACAGACACTGAATAAATGAATGCTTGTTCCACAAAAAAGTGAAGGATGAACAAACACCAGTGATACTGGGACTGGGTCTTCTGACCTTTCCTATGGGCTTTTTCATGCGTGTTTGCCTGTTAACAGCTCAGATTTGCTCCATAAGCCAATATGCATATCAGAAGATCTTGACAGAGGACAAAAAGAATGACATCTTTATGATTCAAGGTCCCCAGAACCAAGAAGACAGATCAAATCCTACCCAGGCTGCCTACCAAAGGCCTTGTGCAAGCACAGAAGTAGATGGGAAACAAGTTCCTTTCTAGCTTATTTCCTAGAGAATTTCTTCATCATCTTTAGCAATTAAGCCCAGGCAACAAGAATCCCAGACATGGGCTCCTTGACTTCCCTTCCAGCCACGCAGGACTCTGCCCTCCCTCTTGGGAACAGGCCTGGTTCCTCCCGGTGACTGGTCCCGGGATCCTGTCTTACCTCGGCAGCAGGGACTCCCTCTGGTGGGCGGCAGTGCAGCACAATCATGCCTTCAATGGGAACCTCCCTTCCTTGTGGGTCTTGTTCAAAGTTTTTCCGTAAATCTGCAAAGAAGCATGAGATAGGTGACACTTTGCTCCAAGTCTAGTGTTATTCAAATTTGGTTCAAGTACAAAAAAAGTGAGCTTAATGTCACAACCTAGATACACATACACACAAATAAGTCACTTGTTCCAGGAATTCTAGAACAAGAGAATCATTTTTCTAAATATTCATAAATGCATGTGAAATAACCTGGACAAAACAGTTTCTGGTGTCCTATATTGATGTGAAGGATGAAATAAATAACTAGGAAAGTAGGAAAAAAAAAACAAAACACAGAACACCCCATTGTTTCATGAGTATTTGCCAGCATTATCTGCTGAGCATCTGATGAAACACTTGGCCTAATAAATTGCCATCCACAGCTATTATGCAGTTGAGATGCACGTGATTTTTTTCTATCAACTGAAGAATGCATTATTAATCTGTAACCTCTGCCATTCCCTTAACCCTCTAGGGGGCTCTAGAAGATGCTAATAGAGTGAGATTACCTATTAGTGTTTTTATTTGTAACCAGGGAGAAGGGGCAACATTCAACCACAACAAAATCTATAACCTATCCAACCAAACATGTAATTATAAAACACAACGCCCTCCAGTCAAACAGCAATGCTGGATATTTGGGTAGTGCCCTTCATGGAAGGCTCCAGGCACTTTGCAAACAAGCTGTACTATTAACCTTTTACACATGGAAGGATGACACTTGCAGAGGTTAATTGGCTTGCCAGTGGTCACAGAGAGCATCAGTGCCAGTGATGGGGAACAATGCACTAAGCTTCCTGACACCCAGGCTGAGTGCTAACCAGCAAAGCCTTCTCAGGGAAAAGGACATAGATGGACAGTGCAGAAGAGTTTCATTTGCATTGCTTTCCACTTGAGCACACGCTTCATTAAAAAAAGGTGGGGAGTTGGCCTTTACTTCTCTGGAGGTGTCATGACAACTCTTTGATAATCTTGCAGCAGGAGGGTAATTCCTGCTGCCACTTGAAAGCACAGGATAGTAGGGTAAAGACAGGTTGTTTACAAGTCTTCCACAGTGTAAAAGATTTTGCCCTCCCTCCCTGACAATGCATTTTTCTTCAAATTGAGTGTCTCAAATTACGGGCTGTGAATTTATTGATTTAATTTTCTTCAGTGCTTACAATAACATGAAATATGTTCCCTGTAAAGAGGAGAGCTCCAGAATCAGTTACATCTTTATAAATTGTATAAATACATTAAACTTGCTTTTAGCAAGTCAAAAACACTCAATGAATAACAAGCACAGCAAGCCATGTATTCACTTTCCTCTGAATTTTACTCTTAATGCTTTCCCTCCCAGAGGCAACCAATGTCTTTTGTTAGTAGCAGTGCTACATATTCGGAGGTCTTCATGAGTATATATAAGGCAAAAGATCTTAAAACAACTCAAACTGCAGGTGGGTGACAAGATCCATTCTCTCATTTCTCTGCTGTCCCCTGAGTTTTAAAGCCAGCTTCCCTCTATCCGGTAACCGTAAATTGCCACAGCCCGTTTGATTCAGGACTTCTGACTCCAAGTATGATGAAGGTCACATATCTGACAACAAAACTGTGAAGGTACTGTGAATAAACCCAGAATGAAAAATCTCACGTTTCCCACACAATTCTCCTCTGCTGTCTCACAAGGGATCTTTGGGTCAAAAATCCCTCCTCCATATGAATTGGTTATTCATCAGAACTATATCAAAATTAGTCTATCATAGAGCGAGAGTGAATTTAACATATGAGATGTCAGTTTGCTGATGAAGGAGCTGTTTTTGTTTTGTTTTGGAGATAAGGTCTCGCTCCATTGCCCAGGCTGGAGTGCAATGGTGTAAACATGGCTCACTGCAACCTCAACACTCTCAGGCTCAAGCTATCCTCCCACCTCAGCTTCCCAAGTAGCTAGGGCTACAGGTGTGTGACATCACACAGGGCTACATTTTAAAACATTTTCTGTAGAAATGGGCAGAGTGTCACTTCTTGCTCTGTTGCCCAGTCTGGTCTCCAATGCCTGGGCTCAAGTGAACCTCCAACCTTGACCTCCCTCCCAAAGTGCTTGGATTACAGGCATGAGCCACTGTGTCTGGCTTTTGTTTGGTTTGTTTGCTATGGTTTTTGTTTTTTTTTTTTTTTTTAATTTTCCTTTTCCTTCATTGCTTTGTTTTGTAAAGGAAGCTTTGCTCAGTGCTGCTAAATGATCATCCCAATTTTGACACCACCAATTAATCTGTTTTCAGCCAGATAAAGTATAGAAAACCAATAGTGCAAATTTCTATTTACATTCTACTTTTGTGTCCTTTCTTTGATCAACAGAAATAGAAAAGGTAAAAAATACTTAGTTTATGGCTATCTACGCACTACTACATTAACTACATTATCAGGTGAAAAAACAACTGGAGAAATGTCATTTTTTTCTCCCTATTCCAGCCGCTCAGTAAAATAGGTAAGTAAATACATACATACATATTTATACACGTTTATATAATTTACATATTTATATATGTGTATGTATATGTATGTACGTATGTGTGTAAACTGTATTGACAGTGGGACCTAGGAAAGGGTATATCTAGAAACTTCGAGGAACTTCTAATAGATCTCACATAGGCAAGATTAGGTAGAAGAAAAGGTCAATCCAACCTGCTGCTCTTTCCAAATGACATTTGAAATGACTGGAAGAGTCCTAGCAAGACGCATATTTCCCTCCCAAAGGTGTACATAAAAAGAACGAAGATTAAAGGCAATGACTGGGGGTCAGGGAAAAACTAGGGCACTATGTATATCTGGATCCCACAGTGGTAAAAGGCTGTCGACCTGTTAGGGAGCTGTAATGATCAGACATCATTACACCAAGTGAGAAACACAAGTATCACGGAGTCCTAGTTCTGGCTTGTATCTGATACTGGTGCCAGGACACTGACTACTAAGGAGGGCAAACTTTTGAATCCTAAGGAGGGTAAACTTACCAACATATTCCAGTCAGCTGCTAAATATAGTAGACATGATGGAAATAAACTCCTTAGACACAGAGGTATAGCTGTGATTCTCACCATAGGGACCCAGTCTAATTTGTTTCTGAATAGGCAATCTGAACACTTTAATCGCCTATATGAGCTCCAAGGCTTGAAAGAAACAGACAGGAACCGATCCAATTTCTAATCGTAGGGAAAACATCCTTAGCCATATAACAAGAATTATACTACAAGATAAGGAAACAAACCATAGAACCAAAAATAGATTTCTTCCTCTAAAAAGACATGAAGCAAGAGGCATATTTTTAGATAATTTCTAATTTTAGTTCTTTAAAGTCAAAAGGAAACAGCAACTGAGAATCTAGAGAGTTATAAATAGGATAACATCTGAGATCAAGAAACCGCCACTATGAAAAAAGAAAAAACATAACTGCTGATTTAGAAATATATAAATAAATATGGAGACAGTAAATAGCATATTGAATATTGTAGAAAACTGAACCAGAAGACAGGCAGTATCAGTCAGGATGCATCAGAAAAACAGCAAGTATACCAGTTGGTTTAACAGAAAATATTAATATAATGAAATTGAAGGACTAAGTAGGCAAAGGGGAAACTGCAGGAGCATTACAGGGAGCCTGGGCTTGGCAAAGGAGCTCCATATCCTTCTGCTCAATTTATAGATAGACCAGTTGGTATAGACATGTAAGACTGCTGTGTTGGTAACAGTGTAAGGAATGTCCTCTAGTAGGGTGCTTATGGTGACTTGTTCTACATCTGTTTTCCTTGCTCCATCATTGGTATTATGAAAGCAGGCTCTAAGTCCTAGACTTTCACTCCTCTATCACCAGTACCTATTGTAATATCTGACACAGGGCAGGTTCTTAATAAATACCTGGTGAGTAAATGAGGTAAGAGGAAAGTGATAAAGTGACAATGAGATTGTCAGAAGAAGGATGAAATGAATGACAAAGTGGAGAAAGAGGAATACAACATTACATATAACAGGAATTTCAAAAGGACACAACAAGCTGAAAAAAAAAGAAACAAAAATCAATTTAATAATAATAATAATAGTTCTCTAAGCTAAAAAGGGACTTGAGTTTGCAAAATGGCTCATTGGATATGAGGCAAACTAGCTTTAAAAAGAAACAACCCTAGATAGATCTTAGTTGAAATTGTTAATTTTAACAAAATTAATAAAATACAAAAATTAATTTACAAGTATTTTTGCAGAAAACAAGCAAAAAGAATAATGGAACAAGAATATGGAATTTATTTCCTATATAGTTTGTGTATCAGAGTATACTTAATCAAATTCTTTATTTTTGCTTTATTTTTTTTTTTTTTTGGAAAAAGCATTGGTGCTCATTTGTTATTTGCAAACAAGTTAGTATTCATGAGTAACCTAACAACAATGTAGTGTCAGACATGATAAGACCATGAGATTGTAAGCAGCCACATACTATTCCTGAAAACATTACCTTGTAAAATAAACTAACCAATGAAAAACAACTCAGTGCAATAATTTCAGTATTTAGAAGTTATGGTTTTTAAAAACTTGGCAATGGGCAACAAAAACACTTAACAGTTTTAAACCTAAATGCTTTTTATAATATAACTAAAAATATTCACATAAATATCCAAGGATCAGGGAAGAAAGATGCATAATGAATCATAAACATGCATAACTAATGGTATGAACTTAAAACTGCTGGATCATAGATCTCAGGACCCCACCAGGCAGGAGTGGTCACTGGTGAGGAAGGTGGGGGCTGGAGCCTGTTTTTTTGTTTGAATTTTGGGACCACCACTTACTCACACCTTGACTGAGTAAGTCCTCAATCTCTCTGCCTCAGCTTCCTCATTGGTGATATGAGGATAATAATTCACATACATTTTGTTAAGACTAAATGCTAATATATGTAAAGTCCATTTAAGAGCACTGGTTGCTTCATAGAGGTCATGTATGTTACTGGATCCTATTTTAAAGCCTTGATGATTAAAATGGGGTAGCTTTGTCATAAATCAGACAAATTAACTATAAACCAGAGAATTTTTCAGAGACACTCAAATAAAAATAATAGAGTATATGATAAAAGTGATACATAAATTAATTGGGCAAAGGTATTAAGATGACTAATTGCCTTTTTGGAGAAAAAAATAAAATTAGATTGATGTCTTTTAATACCAAAATAAAACCCATATTAATAAGAAATATTTTTACAGGAAACTATAGCAGTAATAAAATAAAATATTCCTTGGATCTTAGGAAGAGGAAGGCTTTTCCAGACTTGAAATTAAAGACCCCTTAAGGGATTGATTGGTAGACAGTGTTTTGCCAAAATTGAAAAATTTTTAAATCTAAAACATTATAAGCAACATCAAGGGCAGAAGGTTAACAACCTTAACATATAAGAGCTCTTATGAAACAAAATAAAAACAATACCCTCAAATAAAATGGCAAAGTGACATGAAACAAAATTTACACAAGAAGAGATACAAGTGGCTAACAAAAATATCTAACAAGACCAAATCACTAATTATTAAAGAAATGTCAATTTTGAAACCATCACTATATCTCCCCTTCCTCTCCCAAGAGGCTCAGTTTTGCGTAAGGAATAATGCCCAAGGTTAGCAAGCATATAAGAAATAGTAATATTAAACATTGCTACTAGTGAAAATGGGCATACATGAAGAGTGAGCTGTAATGTGTGCCAAAGTTACTTCAAAAGTTCCTATATGAACAGTATGGCATTCTTTCTATCAACAAAAAGGAAAGAAGTATTGATGCATGTTACAACATGGATGAGTCTTAAAAATGCTATGCTAGGTGAAAGAAGCCATTCATAAAAGGCCATATATTGTATGATTCATTTATGTGAAACACACAAAAGAGGTAAATCCATAGAGGTAAAAAATAGATGAGTGGTTACCTAGTGCTGGAGTTGAGCAAGGAGTATGGGGAAAGACAGCAAAGAGAAATAGTTTTGATGGGTTTTTACGGTGTGATGGAAATACTCTATAATTGACCCTGGTGATGGTTACACAACTCTATGAGTATACTAAAAACTACAGAATTGTACACTTTAAATAGGTAAATTGCATGGTATGTGGATTATAACTCAATACAGTTGTTATTAAAAAGAATTCGCTCATATGATTCAATAATTCCACTTCTAAAGTTTTCTAAAAAATGACTAGAGAGCGCCACAGAAAAATGCATGCATAGTGGTATTGCTCAAATAATTATTTATAATGAACACTTGCTAATAACCTAAATAATAATATAGGGTTGGTTAATTTTTTGGTGCATTCATACAATGGAACATTATGCAACCATTAAAAATCATAAGCTCAAAATATTTACGATTATAGGTATATATTCAGATTAAATGCTAAATAAAATAGAATGGAGTACATGATCTCTATCATATGCATGTTTGTAATAAAAATCATTCTCTCCCAAATGTAGTAAAATGTATTATTATTAAATACATCTACTTCCAAATAAAAGTAAGTATACCTGCATTAAACACCTGTTTTGTTGGTTAATCCTTCTTTTTTTTTTTTCTTTGAGACAGAGTCTCACTCTTGTTGCCTAGACTGGAGTGCAATGGCGCAATCTCAGCTCACTACAACCTCTGCCTCCCAGATTCAAGCGATTCCCCTGCCTCAACCTCCTGAGTAGCTGGGATTACAGGCGTGTGTCACCACGTCCGGATAAATTTTTTGTATTTTTAGTAGAGATGGGGTTTTGCCTTGTTGGCCATGCTGGTCTTGAACTCCTGACCTCATGTGAGCCACCTGCCTCGGCCTCCCAAAGTGCTGGGATTACAGTCGTGAGCCACTGCACCCAGCTGGTAGGTAATCCTTCTTAATTTGCCTTCAGGTGTTGTGTAGAAGTGCAATAGCCTTCTCCACTCACTCCCACTGTTGACCGTGGGCTGGACACTGTGCCGGGCAGTGGGATACCTGACTGAACATGCCAGACTGCCTTGGCCTTCCTAGAGCATATGCTCTAGCACGGTGACTAGCTATTAAACAAGCAATTAAGAGGTATACGTCTGAGTGATGAGACGGAGAAGTGGGAAGTACCCTGTAAATGTAGCACAGTGGGGCCCACCTAAATCTAGTGATTGCAGAAAAGTTTCTCGGAGAGTTATATCTAAACTGAGGCAGAGAATCTCACAGGCCTAAAAACACACACCAGACGCCATTTATAGTCTCAGTCCAACTTGTACTGGCTTAAAGCATAACCACCATATCCCTTTCCTTTTAAGCGTATATACATATGCTCTCTCACTTTTTTCTTGCAAGTCTCTGCAAAATACTTGCCTAGCTACCTCTCTTTCCTAAGTTTTCATATCACATGAGGACACTCTTTTATTAGACTTGTCTTCTATTCATGTATATTGAGAGGGTGGAGCATAAATAGATTTCCACCCTCTGATCTCACTCATAATCGTGTGCACATGGTCTATGGGAAGAAGAAAAGCAGTCATTGTCACATTGTTCTGTATAAGGGAACTGAACCACATTGCATACATACGCATAAAGATAGATTTTTAAATGTGGTTTAAAAATACAAAACCTTACCATCTGAAAATAGCAACTGGTATAGGATTAGTATATCTATATTATTATAGTTATAGGAAAAACCCTAAAAAGAAATTACTAAACATTTTGAAGGTTTTCCACTGGATGAAATTTGGTATATTAATTATCTCCTTTATCTGTTTCTGCATTTTCCAAAATTTCTGTAATGAATATGGATTACTTTCATAGCCACCAAAAATCATGTCCAAAAAAAGATCCCTTTCTTCTATGAGTTGTCAAGCATCTCTGTACTAGACCAAACTGTATCAGAAGCCAGGAGAGAAGTACATCTTGTTTCATTTTATTGTACCAAGTTTCACTCCTACGATGTCTATCAAAGAAGGAAGCAAGGAAGATCATATCCTTCAAACTTTTCAGAATTGCAAATTCTGAAATACCCTTCTCTAATTTTATTTTAGTCATGGGAATCTGCACATGAGGGCAAAACTTTTCATTGGTTCTGTTTATTGCCGTATTTTTGGCAGCTGGTAGATAGTGACTTAATACATATTTGTTGAGTGAATGAATGAATGAATGAATGAATGAATGAATGAGCAAATATGATTTCCCACCTCAACTCATCTGAATGATGACTATGAACTAATATACAACGAAGTCTCTGGCTGTTAAGATGACTAGGGAAAGCAAAACCATGAACGGATATGTGCAATAGGCACTGCAATGATGCTAAAATAACACACTCATTCAGTGTCATCTTTACACACACATTGTGTGTGTGTGTGTGTTTGAATGGTATGAACAATCACCAACACAGATCAATTTGGAGCAACACTCTGTCTAGTTCTGTTCCCTCTTCACTCCGTCACCCTGTTTAGTTCCACAGCAGAATGACAACAAGGCCCACAATGCCTGGAATCAGACAGCAGAAGCGAAGAGGAGGGAGAGGTGACGAAGCCAGGTACTTGGCTAACCTGTAAATCATATAATCAGCAACAGGATCATCCAGAGTCAGCAGTACCTGCCAATAAGTAGTACATCTGGGGCTAGGCCTTGGGAAGCAGCAGCCTCCCCTTCCTCACCCCATGCCCTATTTGGCCTTTTTCTCATTTTCCTTTCATGCTACTATGTTAGAAAAGTCATTGTAGCACAAGAAAATCAATAAAAATTCAATTCCAAATAATAGTTCTTTGCAGCTCAGCAACACCAGGGAGTTATCAGCTCATTCAATGTTCTGGCAGTTAATGCAATGAAATAAAAATAATTTACTCATTCAAACCAAATCAGCCAGTGAAAAATCATAGTCATTTTTTTTAATAGTCATACTCAAAGCCATTTGTTAAGATTCTGGGAGGATGGTCTGATGTCCCATTAGTTGTTCAACTACACTGGTATTCAAATCAGTTTTGAATCTTTCCCACCCATATTTCTCTGAAGGAACAACAAACCCCATTTGTCATACATAAAAGAAAATTGTAACTTACCCAAATACAAAATTTATTGTAATAAAAAGGCTGGTTCACATGCAGGACGGATGCATGCCAGCAAGCCAGAAGTCAAGGCCTGGTGCTTCCATGTGGTTCTGCCTCAATCCTCCAGTCCTGAGTTGTTATAACCCAAGAAGTTAGGTACTGACTCCAGTTCCCAAGGGAAGGCACATAAAAGGCTTTCTGTTAGGTCAATTTCTTCCTCATTGTGATACTCTTTTGTATTTGGCAAGTTATCTGCACTCTTCCCGCAAGCCTGGCTTAAACCCTCTACCTTGCTTAGATCTATGGATTATGCACATTTCTTTCCTTTTTTTTTTGGAGTCTCGCTTTGTCACCTAGGCTGGAGTGCAGTGGTGCAATATCGGCTCACTGCAACCTCTGTTTCCCCAGTTCAAGTGATTGTCCTGTCTCAGCCTCTGGAGTAGCTGGGATTACAGGCATGTGCCACCATGCCCGGCTAATTTTTGTATTTTTAGTAGAGACGGGGGCTTTGCCATGTTGGCCAGGGTGGTCTCAAACTCCTGACCTCAAATGATCCACCCGCCTCGGCCTCCCAAAGTGCTGGGATTACAGGTGTGAGCCACCATGCCCAACTGATTCTGCACATTTCTTGACCGGCAGACCCATATTGATATTAGGCTGTTCCCTCCTTTCATTTCATGTCTTTGTGTTGGATCTTCCAGTTCTTATTTCAGCTGTGCTTCCTTGAGTGATAACTGGCATTAAAGGACAACACCACATGCAGATTCCTATACATCCGGAACACATATACACACACACATATATATATATATGCGAATATAATATATATATTCCCCTTAACATTATATATTATATTCATTTTATTGTACCAAGTTTCACTGCTACAATGTCCATCAAAGAAGGAAGCAACAAAGATCATATCCTTCAAAGTTTAGTGAATGATAAATTCTAAAATATTCTTCTTTAATTGTATTTTAGTCATAGGAATCTGCACACAGCACAAAACTTTTCATTGGTTCTGTTTACTGCCATATTTCTGGAATGAATATATATACACACACACACGCGCGTGCACACACACACACACACACGTTATGGTTGCAATAATATACTACATCTCCCTGAAATTCCTGAATATTGCAACCGTAACTCCTGATCAGTAAATCTTTCAGCAATAATGAAGAAGGGCCACCTTTGGATGCCATTGAATCACCCTACAACTCTCCATGCACTCTCTTCTCTTGATGCCAGGCACTGAGCATACTCTGCTTACTGGGACAGCAGGATGTTTGGCTGATGCAAAAGGTCCTGTCATGCTGACGCTCCTCAAGGCTGTTTCTAGGACCATAAAATAACTTTGGGCCTTTGTGAGATCCCTTGTGCTCTGTAATCCCTCTGCTGGTAAATTGCTATTATCAATAAAGCATTTTATAACTAGCACTGTGTATCATTATCCTGTGTTCACAAGTAGTGTAGCTTGTCAGGTAACAGTGGGGTTGCCAAGGGAATAGATATAGTTGTGCCTGCAGTAGGGACATATGCTGAGTACAGACAGTTGTAGTTTTCCAAAATGCTTTAAGAACTAATTTAACCTATTCTCTATTGAGCTACTCCCAACACAATAAGATCTATCATGTTCAGCCTCTTTTGTTTATAAAAATAAAAAGCATTCATATTTCAACTAGAAATCGAGAATTTATTGAAAATTAAGAAGATAAAAATCTTAACGATGAGTTTAGGACTGACTGGAAACCAAGACAGACCAGGCTTGAAGAATAAGAAACACAATACAACTGTGACTTTAAGAGGCTATAACGGTGGGCGGAGCAAGATGGCCGAATAGGAGCAGCTCCAGTCTTCAACTCCCAGCGCCAGCGACACAGAAGACCGGTGATTTCGGCATTTTCAACTGAGGTACTGGGTTCATCTCACTGGGGAGTGCCGGACGATCGGTACTGGTCAGCTGCTGCAGCCCGACCAGCGAGAGCTGAAGCAGGGCGAGGCATTGCCTCACCTGAGAAGCGCAAGGGGGAAGGGAATCCCTTTTCCTAGCCAGGGGAACTGAGACACACAACACCTGGAGAATCGGGTAACTCCCACCCCAATACTGCGCTTTGAGCAAACAGGCACACCAGGAGATCATATCCCACACCTGGCCGGGAGGGTCCCACACCCACGGAGCCTCCCTCATTGCTATCACAGCAGTCTGTGATCTACCGGCAAGGCAGCAGCGAGGCTGGGGGAGGGGCGCCCGCCATTGCTGAGGCTTAAGTAGGTAAACAAAGCTGCTGGGAAGCTCGAACTGGGTGGAGCTCACAGCAGCTCAAGGAAACCTGCCTGTCTCTGTAGACTCCACCTCTGGGGGCAGGGCACAGAAAACAATAACAAAGCAGCAGACACCTCTGCAGACGCAAACGACTCTGTCTGACAGCTTTGAAGAGAGCAGTGGATCTCCCAACACGGAGGTTGAGATCTGAGAAGGGACAGACTCCCTGCTCAAGCGGGTCCCTGACCCCTGAGTAGCCTAACTGGGAGACATCCCCCACTAGGGGCAGTCTGACACCCCACACCTCACAGGGTGGAGTACACCCCTGAGAGGAAGCTTCCAAAGCAAGAATCAGACAGGTACACTTGCTGTTCAGAAATATTCTATCTTCTGCAGCCTCTGCTGCTGATACCCAGGCAAACAGGGTCTGGAGTGGACCTCAAGCAATCTCCAACAGACCTACAGCTGAGGGTCCTGACTGTTAGAAGGAAAACTATCAAACAGGAAGGACACCTACACCAAAACCCCATCAGTACATCACCATCATCAAAGACCAGAGGCAGATAAAACCACAAAGATGGGGAAAAAGCAGGGCAGAAAAGCTGGAAATTCAAAAAACAAGAGCGCATCTCCCCCGGCAAAGGAGCGCAGCTCATCGCCAGCAACGGATCAAAGCTGGACGGAGAATGACTTTGACGAGATGAGAGAAGAAGGCTTCAGTCCATCAAATTTCTCAGAGCTAAAGGAGGAATTACGTACCCAGCGCAAAGAAACTAAAAATCTTGAAAAAAAAGTGGAAGAATTGACGGCTAGACTAATTAATGCAGAGAAGGTCATAAACGAAATGAAAGAGATGAAAACCATGACACGAGAAATACGTGACAAATGCACAAGCTTCAGTAACCGACTCGATCAACTGGAAGAAAGAGTATCAGCGATTGAGGATCAAATGAATGAAATGAAGCGAGAAGAGAAACCAAAAGAAAAAAGAAGAAAAAGAAATGAACAAAGCCTGCAAGAAGTATGGGATTATGTAAAAAGACCAAATCTACGTCTGATTGGGGTGCCTGAAAGTGAGGGGGAAAATGGAACCAAGTTGGAAAACACTCTTCAGGATATCATCCAGGAGAACTTCCCCAACCTAGTAGGGCAGGCCAACATTCAAATCCAGGAAATACAGAGAACGCCACAAAGATACTCCTCGAGAAGAGCAACTCCAAGACACATAATTGCCAGATTCACCAAAGTTGAAATGAAGGAAAAAATCTTAAGGGCAGCCAGAGAGAAAGGTCGGGTTACCCACAAAGGGAAGCCCATCAGACTCACAGCAGATCTCTCGGCAGAAACTCTCCAAGCCAGAAGAGAGTGGGGGCCAATATTCAACATTCTTAAAGAAAAGAATTTTAAACCCAGAATTTCATATCCAGCCAAACTAAGTTTCATAAGTGAAGGAGAAATAAAATCCTTTACAGATAAGCAAATGCTTAGAGATTTTGTCACCACTAGGCCTGCCTTACAAGAGACCCTGAAGGAAGCACTCAACATGGAAAGGAACAACCGGTACCAGCCATCTCAAAAACATGCCAAAATGTAAAGACCATCGAGGCTAGGAAGAAACTGCATCAACTAATGAGCAAAATAACCAGTTAATATCATAATGGCAGGATCAAGTTCACACATAACAATCTTAACCTTAAATGTAAATGGACTAAATGCTCCAATTAAGAGACACAGACTGGCAAACTGGATAAAGAGTCAAGACCCATCAGTCTGCTGTATTCAGGAGACCCATCTCACACGCAGAGACATACATAGGCTCAAAATAAAGGGATGGAGGAAGATTTACCAAGCAAATGGAGAACAAAAAAAAGCAGGGGTTGCAATCCTAGTCTCTGATAAAACAGACTTTAAACCATCAAAGATCAAAAGAGACAAAGAAGGCCATTACATAATGGTAAAGGGATCAATTCAACAGGAAGAGCTAACTATCCTAAATATATATGCACCCAATACAGGAGCACCCAGATTCATAAAGCAAGTCCTTAGAGACTTACAAAGAGACTTAGACTCCCATACAATAATAATGGGAGACTTCAACACTCCATTGTCAACATTAGACAGATCAACAAGACAGAAAGTTAACAAGGATATCCAGGAATTGAACTCATCTCTGCAGCAAGCAGACCTAATAGACATCTATAGAACTCTCCACCCCAAATCAACAGAATATACATTCTTCTCAGCACCACATCGTACTTATTCCAAAATTGACCACGTAATTGGAAGTAAAGCACTCCTCAGCAAATGTACAAGAACAGAAATTATAACAAACTGTCTCTCAGACCACAGTGCAATCAAACTAGAACTCAGGACTAAGAAACTCAATCAAAACCGCTCAACTACATGGAAACTGAACAACCTGCTCCTGAATGACTACTGGGTACATAACGAAATGAAGGCAGAAATAAAGATGTTCTTTGAAACCAATGAGAACAAAGATACAACATACCAGAATCTCTGGGACACATTTAAAGCAGTGTGTAGAGGGAAATTTATAGCACTAAATGCCCACAAGAGAA